>NW_015090828.1:3775778-3784807 GCF_001431845.1 Calidris pugnax | reverse complement strand
TTTTTCTTTTTTTTTTTTTTTTTTTTTTTTTTTCCTTCAAGAAGGAAAAAAAGTAACTTAATCAGCCTCCAAAATAGACTAGCTTGAAGTAAATAATTTGAGCTCCAGAAGTGCCTTATTTCCCTGAGCAACAGAGGCTTTCTCAATACCTTTCCACCCACCCTTCAGGCCTCTGCAGGTAGGCAGAGATGAATCCAACCCGCAGAGTGTAATGCTGGCTGCCAACTTCTCCACTGGTTTGCTCCACACACAGCCACTTACACACATGTAAAATTAGTCATCAAAGACCTTTTTAACTTGGTAACATTTTCAATTCGCGCTCTGCTAGGTCAGTGACTCGGCAGAGTGCATGTCAGCAGTTAATTTGTCCATAATTTTCCTTCTAGTGAGAGTAGCACTCCAATCAATGATGTGGCTTCTACTGATGCTGGGTCTACAATTTGGACCACATTTTGGCATACTTGCCAGAAACATAAGGATATTACCTGGTGATATTTATTATTTTTTTTTCAATTATCAATTGCACTGCTTGCCTATGTTGATTTCTGAAGAGATTTACCTCTGTTGTCAAAACATCCATAAATCAAAGAGCAAAGGTGTAGCCATCAGTACTCCTTGCTGACTGTTAATTCAGTGTCCCCAATACAATTCTTCCTCAAGAAGTTTACAAGTGCAATTTACTTAAGATATCAGTACTCTTATTGTGCCTTACTACCTTTCAAATAACTGAGATGCCTAACTGAGCTTTTGTGCTCTTGCCCAGAGATTTTCAAGATATAATATATGCAGCCAGTGGGGGAAAAGAAAGAAATGCCACACATGCACCACGCTCCTACTGTTTTCCTGACTGCTGTATGGAGTGAAACCTCCATCTTCCTGCCAGAGAGCTTGGGGTCCTGCTGTGGAACGAGCTCCTCGTAAAGCAAGAAGGGGCAAGATGTGACAGGTAATAAAAGAAGAACACAATATATCCAGCAGATAAATAAATAAAAGACCTGGTAAAGCACTCCCTCTGCCCAGGCGGACACTCAGACAACCTGGCCAGGCAGTCAAGGCAATTAAGACCTAGAGAAACTGGGCTGTTGGCTAAAGAGCAAGCCAGTAACATCCTCCCTCCATCCAGAGCAGGAAATGTTCAGTTCAAAACACTGGACAGCAGGTACACATGAGGGTGGGAAGTTTTACAGCAGGATCTAGTTAGCAATGAAGAACTAATCTGGCTGTAATCTGTGGCGTATCGGCATGGATTGAACCCTACTGGTCAATCATTTATATGCTTTGATGAATCTTGGCTGACCACCATTTACATCCAATGTGTAAGCAGTTCAGGATTTACATGCCAGGGTAACACAGCATCTAAGTCATGAGCTCGTGGAGTAATTTCCATTTTTTTTCATAAAGACTCTTTTGAAAATGTGATCTCTAATCCTGGGTTTTTTCTTCCAATCCATCAGCTCTTATCCCACGCTTTGCCTCTTCATCTCCATCACCTGTCAGTTGAGATGGCCACACTCCACCCCACAATCAAGTTGCCTGGCTGCTTCAGGATTTTTATTTATTTTTTTTTTTATTTCCAGCTGAAGTGAAACAATACAGAACTGCGCAACAGGAGAACAGAGCAAAGCCCTGATGGCACTGGATGGCAAAAGCTGGAAAACAGCTGGAAAGACGGTTCCTTCAAGCACCTGTCACAGCAAACTGTCATCATCCGTGATTTACACACTTGCATCTAAACTCCTTGGGAACCGGGAGAGGAAAATCAACATGAAACAAGTCCAAGTTGCAGGGTTTTAACAGAAGTTAAAGCAGGAGGTAAAAAAATTATTAGTGAGAAGGGAAGAACAGTAGGGAATTAGAGAACTGTGGGAAAGAACACTTACACTAGCTGGGAAACAAACAAAAAAAGCTTTTTATTGGGGTTTTTTGTTGTTTTTAGTTTGTTTGTTTGCTTAAATGCACGCCACCAATCTAAATCAAAAAATCCAGAAGCAGATTCTACAGTAACCACAGTAACCGTATGATGTGGCTTAAGAAATCTGGACATCCTAAGTATTAGGCATTATCTCCAAAACCCTACTGATATTTGGAATGGTGCCCTACTCCCTGGGTCCTGAGCCCACTCACTTCAGTAACACAGAAAAAAGAAATGCAACCAGCCAGTCTGTCAGGGTAGGGAGAAACTAGGCTGGACTAACATCTGAGTGGAGGCCAGGTACCACCATGCTCCGGTGGTTCCTGGCAGCAGCAGGGAGAGCTGACTGCACCAGGCAGGACACAGGGCAGCCTGGAGGCTGCTCTGATGCCTGCAGAAGGTCAGACTGGCCTCCAGCTAACCCCTAGGTCTATGAATTTGCAAAGGTAATTTAAAGATATCACAGCCAGGATGAACAGGGCTTTTTCTTTCTGTCTAGCTTTAATAGCCTCTTCAGTAGTCACAATAAAACGCAGCTCACCCAGTAACTCAGGATTTTACTGTAAGTGGAGTAATAAAGTCCCCGAGCATGCTTAGAGCATGGGCTTGAACATCACACCTTTCCATTATAACTCAAAACGTGCAGTAATTGGCCTGGCCATGACACATTCAAGTTCCCAAGGCTGAATCAGTGTTATTTAAATGGGGTTGCGCCCAGGTAAGAAACTGAAAGACATGCAATTTTCTTCTTTTTTGTGCTGACTTTGTACTGCAGCCCCATCCATTTCCTGCTGCTATTTGTGTTCCCCTTCAGAAGCTGAAGGGTACCAAAGTGAGCCGTCCTATCTGCAGTGTAGTTTAGAAATGCCCAGCCTCATCTAACAGATCTGCTGCAAACCCAGGCACCTAATGAAGACACCGAAGCAGGAAGCTCAGCGCCAGCTAATTTACCCTGAGCTCAAAGTTCAAAGCTAAACTACCTTGTAGTCTGCACCCAAGATATTTGAGTTGCATTTCTCAGTCTGAAAACACTGTTGTCTGTTCTGCCCTTACGGCTTTACTTGCCCTGATCTGAAGTGTAGCCATCAAGATGGAAAACGAGTTGGAGAACACAGAAAGAATGTTAACATTTTAGTTATGCCATTGTTATTTATACCACAGTGACCCAAAAATCACTTCTGCATATAAATGTGGCTGTAAACACTGACTGTATTTATGCCAATTATTCTGCCTGACTCATTATTTTAAAATAATTTTTCATAACTTTAGCACTTTCCTGAACTTTTCTAAAATCCAAGAAAGTCCTGTCTGTCAGCAGTGGCAGACACTGCTTTGTTTGTCAGGGCAAACAACTGAGGTACCAGAATTCAAGTAACAAAAATAAAAGATCTAAGGAGAAAGGAGAACCACCTCAGTGATTTATTGCCATTAAGGCAATATACTGAGAAGACCTCAGACAGATTAACCTGACCCAGATAGTCCTGAACAACAGCAGTGTTTTAGGAAACACAGTCCTTCAGAAATTCCCACAACCCTGGCCAAAGCATAAGCAATTCAGGGAAGTGCAAGTCATCCTGACAGGAGACTGAAGAGAAGGCAAGTACTGAAAACACACATGATACATTCCCTGTCTAGGGCAGCAGTTTTAGACTGCATGAAGGTTTTTCCAGCCCGTGGGGCAGAGGGAACAGGTGAGACAGGTATGGTAGGCAGCAGCTCTGCCTGATGTTTTTTGAGACAAGCAACTAACCTCTGCTTGCTACTGCTCTAAATCTAGGGCAGTTTATTCATTCCTCCAAACCAAATTTCGGCCTGGAAATCTAGGCCTTGCAACGCTCCGGTCATGCTACCACAAAGCATGTGGTAGTTATTCTGTGACAGATCATATATATATACACACACGCATACATGTGGTAGAAAGAAATCTTGGTTAAATCAAGTGTTTGCCTCAAGTTTAGAAAGCCCATTGAATTAGTCCAGATAAGGAACATTATGTTTGGTAGCCACATCCATCAATGTTTTGCTCCCAGCTCTGAACTGCCAGCCTTACATACATACTTACAGCTCAGCTGGAGGCAATTCATGAGCTCAGCATCAGACTCACACTCAAACCACTGAATCCCAACTACCATATCTTAATCCATATGTGCTCAAAGAGCACCCCAGACTGTGCAACAGATGGCTGAGAACAGCTGTCCATGAAACACTCTGAGAAACAAGGATGAGCACCAGAAGGAAAATAAAAATTCCCAAGGACTTCTTCTCAGCGAAGAGGCACGTTACTGCTTGGTCTTCCAAGAACCAAAGATAGTATGCAAACTCTTCTGCTCTCCAACAAAAACTGTTACAAACTCCTTAAAAAGTGGGTATACAACTTTATTGAGTGACCCAAGTGGTGAAGAGACTTAGCAGTGAAGTGTGTTCAAGAGAAAAGGCAAGCAAAAATAAAATTATACTTTTTGTCACTCAGAATATGTTTTCAATTCCAAATCATTTTATAGCCTAGCATAAGGTGCAACATAATGCTTGAAAGATGTGGTTGAAACATTATTCTGAAGAATATTTTCACTGACTTCCTTAGTAGAAATATCTCAGTTATCAAATACCGTATCAACAAAACTAGATATTTTTAAAAGTTTGAATTTAAAGCAGAACTATTGATTTTTAATTTACTTCTCAGAAGACAAAATGAAAGATAAAAAGAAGAGAAAAAGCTGAACTATGCCTTTGATGGAAGCACTGTACTTTTTTACAGAGTTACGTTTCTATATGCCTGAGCAAAGTATAAAGTTAAATAATTGTTTAATATAGGCAGATGTTAGCCTAGGATAACCTGGAGAAGTCAGTTAACACCTTTGATAACACAGCAGAGAACAGCGCCTCCTAAAAACCACCAAAGGACAGAGTCCCTGTGCAGAAGGAACGCATCTATAGCAGCAGCTTTGGGAAACTGAGAGTGACAAACGCCATCCAGCAGCACCTCAGGTTTGTAGTGGGGATTTAAGCCAATTCCTAAACCAGCCGAAGCACAGCAGCAGGCAGGGCTGCAAGAGGAGTTTCTGTGGGCTGTAAGTCAGGAACTGGTAGCAATACGCTGGCTACTGCGAGAGCTACAAGGGAGGTGGATGGTTAGACAAGGGCTGTAGTAACAAAGCAATGATGGTTGGCTACAGCAAGGATGGAAAAAGGAGAGAGCAAAAAGGCAAGAACTCACACACAAGCCTTCCTGCAGGTGATGATTTCAGCTGGGGAAAATTCAGCTGGGGTAAGGGGGCAGAAATGCTGGAAATTGCGTAGAGCTTAGAGCAGGAGAGCAGTCCACACAGCAGCGGGATTCTCCCAGCCTCAGGAATTTAGCATACAAGGTCCTTAAACAGGCACAGCTACAGAAAAAGTCCCAGGCCAAGAGTCTCAGGCTGATCCAGCTCAGGTGGGTGAAGGCACCTTTCCTGGATTTTTGTGCATTTTCTTGCTCGACCACTCTGGAGTGCTTTTGTTCTTCTAACTCTTCTGAATAAACTAATGAGCATCAGATAAGGAAGTCTCTGATGTCTCTGTATGTTGTTAGTTTAGTTCTTAAATTTCTGGGTGAACTCCAGTTGTGTTGAAGATCTTCAACAGAAACCCCTAGAAGCAGGATCTCACTTGCCTTACAACCAGTCAGTTTCCACTAAGATGACACAATATACTTCCTCATCTATAATAAAATACACATTTAGCCAGCTAACATATATGATTTACTCAACACAGCAGTCAATACATTGAGTATTCAGTGAGTACTCTTGACATCTGTGAAGAGATTTGCTTGATAAATAGAGATGCTCTAGGTGTTCCTGCCATATGCTTTTAGCTCCAACTTTGGGCAATGGACTAGGATGTTTTGTTCCTAATCAAGGTTTGGATACCTCTCTGACAGCTGAGAGACCATGGAGAGCTCAGGAGGTAAAGAGTCAGGCTGTTGAACTTCTAATTTCACTTTTTGCCTTCAAGGAGAACATTTGCTGGGGAAAAGATTGACTTTTCTGACCAGCTCTAATTGCCAGCTCTGCCACTGAGCCCTGCTGTGAGACATTTCGTGAGGCTTTGTCCCTCCATGTCCTTTCTTATTCTTCACCAGTTTTTCTTATTTAGAATCAAGTTCTTCAGGAGGTTGTTCCTTACCATGTTTTTTCGCAAGTCTTGGCACAATTCATCTTTAATCTCTAGATGATGTCATAATAACACAACCGTGACCCTGCAGTGTCAAGAGCAGAAAGGCCAGACAAGGGGACATCCACCAAAAACTCCCACCTACAACACTTCTGCCCCCTGGGACAGGGCCAGGTCTCATCACGACCACTTTCCCATGCGTTAAGAGCCCACTCTTTTGCTGAAACAGCCCAAACACCGGCTCAGGTGGTGTTAGCATTTAACCGAATGACAGAGGAGGGGAAATGGCAGCCAGCCAAAGCCCTCCAAGCCTGCAGAGAGCTTTGGAGACATGTTCCCAGGGACAATTCCTATCCTACAGCTTCTTTCTGAGGCTGCCCTCTTTAATTACCCCATGTATTACTTTGGGGGATACACTGGTAACCTGTGCATCTTCTGCAATTACATGAATGTGGCTGTTTTTAATACTAATCGCTCTGTTCTTGAAATTTCATACTGGTTCGTGGTAGACCAAAAAAAAAGAAAAGATATTACTGAGGGTTACATCCAGAATGCATGCAGAAAACCACAGTGGACCTAATTTGGCTTCATTGTGTGCATGCAGATCCGAATGCCTTCATTTTGGCAGAAATTAGCCCAACACTGGGACTACTGAAGCCTGTCACTGTGCATAAACAACCCTAGGCAAGAGTGCAGTAGCAACACTGTATTTCTGTAGTTGACAAAGCCAGAAAGAGTTTGTATGTTTTTCTTCCATGCAAAAGGTGCAAAAAGATATACTCCTATCTGAAGGAAAATTAATGGCACCTTTATCCCTGCCACTAGCTCCATGGTTACTTTAAGAGCAGACTGCAGAGATGTGTACAGTAGCTCTGCTCCTAGCCAGGGAATGGAAGCGCATTACAAAAGATGCCTGCAAAGGTAGGCAGAGAGCTGTCATTAAGTGAAATAGGCTTTCTTCTCAGAGCATCCCTTCCCATACACTCCTGTTTGACATAAGAGTAGTAAGGTCTTATGTAAATAAACACTTTTTTTTTTTAAATTTAATGGACTCTTAAAAGAACCATTCACTCATACAGACTACCAGTGTTACTTCAGTAATAGTTCAGGACATAAGACATTGATTTCTTTAGCCACCCCGTCCCTGCCAAGTATGTCATTGCTGTGCTTTCAAACAACCCTTTCTGAAGAAAAAAATAAACTAATTTCCATTACAAGTGTTTTCAATTTTTTATATTTTTTTAAAATCCAAATACAGCCTGAATAATTTGTGCAATTCTTCTGAGAAAGTAGAAGCTTTAGTAATGCTTGTCATGTTGCAAAGATCACTAAGGCAGGATGTTTGATAACTTATTTCTAGTCTAACAAGAAACAATTTATACTGCAGAAAAAGGTACACTACTTATTGCTGTCTTTCCAGATGGTTTCTATATACTCAGGAGTCTGCAAAAGCCAAAGGCAGCATGGCAGGGACAAAAAGCTTTCTACAACTCTCGTGTCCCCGTTTTCTTCATTCTCTGAGCAAACCTTAAGATATTTGCACCTGAGGGTATGTTTTTCCTCATGATTTGCATGATCCAATGAGTATCTTCAGGAATTTCTGGATTTGGAATGAAGAAAGATATGACTACACAAGTTTCAAGCTTTTTCTGTCAGACAGAAATGCAGAAGCAGAACAAGTCACAGAAGTTTAATTATACGTTCTTGCTACATTCCTCTTAGGCATTCATACATTTATGATCAAATATTTTCACTGTGTGATTAACAAATTATAAATGAGGTGACTTACTGCAATTGCTTACCCTCCTCTGCTGTATTTTAACAAAAACAGAGATTTGCACAAGTGATCCGGAATGCTAAATGCCCATATTCCCTTCAGCTTTACCATAACATAAAGGCTCTAAGCCAGGCATCATGGAAAAGCATGATACTGTCTGTCTTGTACGCATGTTCTAAGATGTACTTGCTTGCAAATATCACTGGATTGTTTGCCATCTTCTGATTGCAGCTCATCTGCTAATACCTGTGACCACACATCGTACTGAAGCTCTGTCAGTGATTGCCACAAGACTGTTTTATTGTTCCTTTTAAGAGAATACTTTTGTGCCAAGTGCTCTCTTAGAAGTTCTTAAATATACAGATTCTGTATTCTATTGATTTAGGACAGAAATCTGGGAGGAAACATATAATTTAGCAAAGCCCAAAAAAACCTCCTGCTTTTTAACTGTTACTAACATCCTTGAAATTCACTAAGAAAGCCACGTACCTAATTCCTGTGGTGGCAAATGTTCTCTTATTACTATATCAAATTTTTTAAAATAGTTCATGCTTTGATCATGTAATCATAAGAAATAAATTAGTTTGGACTCAGTTGGAGACCAGGTCAGGGACCTGTAAGATGAGCAAGTAGCTTGGCAGCCTCTTTTCCAATGTGTTCTAACAACAGATCACCGATGGAGCTGAAATGAGCAACCTGAAGCCTGCTTTTTTCCATCATTGCAAATTTCCCCATGACTTCTTTTAAATGCTTTCCTTACTGCAGCAACTATTATTTTTGTGCTTTTCACAATAACTGAGAAAATCACTGGCATTCCTTCCCTGTGTGGGAGCTGCACAAGTAGGAATATTGATTTCTTCACATATTGTTCTGCTCGGTATTACTGCTTGGCAAGTTTCTTCTTTCATTTCTCATTCCCAGTTTATTTTACATTTCTAATAGTCAAGCACTATTGAGCATTGTCATAGCTACAAATAATATTACAGTTAGTTCCAAATAAACTTTTTGAGCATCTGAAAAGAGTGGCTTCTTTTAGTAATGTATTTTTTTACCGTGGCCCTGAGTTCACTGAAGGTTTGAAATAGATACAATCATAAACACCTTTTGCTGAGCTTTGCAAAAAAAGCTAAAATAATTAACTACACACAACTCAAAGTGAGGTAGAAAAAGGTAAAAAAAAAAAAAAAAAAA
>NW_015090828.1:3727844-3775309 GCF_001431845.1 Calidris pugnax | reverse complement strand
ATAAACCACACACAACCAAAAGTGAGGAAAAAAAAAGAAAAAAAAAAAAAAAAAAACCACAGAAAAAGACGACTTGACCAGCTGTCCTCCCACTCACTTTGTTGTTTCAGGCAAATTCATTACTTGGTTTTATTTGTTCAATAAATTTCTGAATCACTAGACACAGTACAGTGCACTTTGGACCCTAATAAAGGCTTGCTATTGCTTCTGAAACCAATGTCCTGGCTGTCCTCTCCTCCTCATTGCATGATCTTCAGGAAAAGTTAAGCCATCAAGCTCTGCACCACGTTCCTCCCATTCCCATGATCTTTGCTTTCCTCACCCCACACATGCCATGAAGATGCCCAGGTGCCCTGGGTTAAGAGTAAAAAAAAAAAAAAAAAACCACAGAAAAAGACGACTTGACCAGCTGTCCTCCCACTCACTTTGTTGTTTCAGGCAAATTCATTACTTGGTTTTATTTGTTCAATAAATTTCTGAATCACTAGACACAGTACAGTGCACTTTGGACCCTAATAAAGGCTTGCTATTGCTTCTGAAACCAATGTCCTGGCTGTCCTCTCCTCCTCATTGCATGATCTTCAGGAAAAGTTAAGCCATCAAGCTCTGCACCACGTTCCTCCCATTCCCATGATCTTTGCTTTCCTCACCCCACATTCCTCATGAAGATGCCCAGGTGCCCTGGGTTAAGAGCAATCCCCTGTGCCCTGGCTCACCCTGCTGCCTCTGCAAGGGAGCACAGAGAAACTGTGAGCAAAGCAGGTGATCAAAACAGACTGCCACAGTCTTGGTGAGCAATGTATGTATCACAAGGAATAACGTAGCCTGGGGCTTCTTGTCAAGAAGAAGGAAATACAGCCCACAACAAGTTTCAAAAACCTCATAAAAATTAAATGCAATCAGGAAATAACAGCCTGTCCAAATGCAAAAGAAATCTTCCTGTACACCTCTGCACAGGCCACACTCTCTGCGCCTCATATGCACAATAATGAGGAAAAATTTTGTTCCTCTGCTGCAGGTGCCCCCCAGCATTACAGCGTCTGAGAAATGCTCATCTATTAACCAAGACACAAGTAACATCCTCTACAAGATGTAGCCTGAGAGGCTGAGAATCTTCACTGCTGATATTACCTGCCAACATGATGCGTTACTTTCCTAAAATGTATAGAGGAACATCAAAGCTCCTTCCAGCACAGACAACATCTGGAGCCATTTACCCCTATTAGCTTTGGAGCAGAGTCAGGAAAGGAAAGCACGTTTTCCTGCTCCCAAGGCAAATATTTATCTGCCTAGATCCTGAATGAGTAAGAACTCTGATTGATCCCGCTTCACTTGATCTTGCAAGTACTGGGTCACGCACAAGGCAAGTGGTTTCTTAGGTCAATTGGTGGGCTCTCCATGTTGCTCACCATCACCAGTAAAATTCTGTCTACCCTGGGATGAAACTCACCAGCTGCCATTCTCACAGAAATATTCGTATCTATCCCTTAGGGAATTTTTAAGTTCTTGAACCACACCTGTGCTGGATGCAGCCCATGCAAAAGCACTCTGCTTCACCTGGCACTGCTGCCCAGCCCTGAGCTGCAGTCCCTGTGCCGGTGGGTGCTGGGGCACCAGCCCACTGGGAGCAAACTGGGAGCTCTGCCAGGGTACCACATTGCACCGCGCCAATTACTAACATGCTCTCTGTCAGGTTCAGCAAATGTAATCCTCCTTGTTTTGCTTTGTACTTTCCAATAAATTGATTCTTTTCCCCTTTATTTTAGCAGTTCAAGCTGAGCTTTGGCTTCCCCAGCTTTTTGCTTCCTTTGAACCACACTGCTTCAATTATTACTATAGTTGGTAATGCTTTAGTGTTTATTTTGTAGAGTACGCCTAGGTTTGTTGTGCATCCTTTTATAAGCATGTCTTATCGAGCATACAGAGTTTTTCTTGACTTATAAAGGCTCAGCCTTGTATTTGAGGAATCCTCGTATTCTAACTTTAAACCTTGAAACTTCCCTCTACATTTTTTTAAATAGTTGAAGAAACTTACTACATTCATTTGGATTTTAGGTATTTCTATACAGACCGGGTAGCGACTGTCATTTTTCTCTTCACTTTTCCTTACCTCACCCCCCCCCGGTATCCCTGCACCACCAGCCCACAAAAACTTATATTCATCTTTGTTTTTATTAACTCTGGTAGCTTCCACTTACAGTTCAAAGTACTGTTTAAACCTTTTTGTTATCTCCTCAGCCTTCTCTATAATTTTTAAGGCTAGTGAAGGATTTACAGGTCAAAACTCACACATGCTCCACAATAGCATAATAAAATAAATTAAGAAAAAAGAAAAAAAAAAAAAAGAGAGAGAGACAGAAAGAGGAAAAAGTTCTCCCTGTTTACCTGAGCGGAAGTTCACCAAAGAAACGTCATCTGTTGCCTCTCCCCAGAAATTGTAGTTCTTTGCTTCTGCCCATCATCAACTAGGGATAGCTGAGAAATGAATAAAGTAGCA
Organism: Calidris pugnax; assembly: GCF_001431845.1. Taxonomy (NCBI): domain Eukaryota; kingdom Metazoa; phylum Chordata; class Aves; order Charadriiformes; family Scolopacidae; genus Calidris; species Calidris pugnax. The sequence continues at coordinate 3,772,812 of NW_015090828.1, read as the reverse complement.
GATTACCTGTCTTTAATAATAAGCAATAACCACAAATCCCTCTATGACAGCAGTACCTTAACAGAAAGGAGAGTGACCAAAATCGGTCAGTCATATATCACACCAATACTGCTGTGATGTAGCTCAAGATCTCTTCACTGTGACTGAGGCAAAGTCCTGTGTGCAGTTTCAAAACTGGGTACCTAAATTTCCTGTGTGGCCCATGGAAGCAAGCAGGCAACTCTGACTAGTCGGGGCACTACAGTTCAATGACAACATAAGCCCACATATTTTTTGATCCCATCTAAAGCTGTCATGTCAGTGTCTTCCCTCCAAAAAGCCCTCAAGAAAATGCTCACTTACACAGGACAAGCATTATTGGAAAGCAGAAGTAGAATATAGCTCTTCACACAACTGGCTCTACCAGGGCTAAATTCAGAAACACCAGAGAAATTCATCAGGGAAATAAAATACTGTCCTTTATTAAAACAAACAACTTCTCAGATGTTATATCTAGTGTTATAATTTATTATTTATTTTAAAGCTCTCTCATATCATCCCATGCTTGAGTGATTCCTCCTTTACAATACCATTATGAAGTACAACACTGTCAACCCCAGCTCAAAGATGAGAGAAAGAGGAAGAAACACTTTCCTTGGGACAGACCATAGCATGAGAACTTGCAAGCTTCCTTGTGCTCTTGCACTGCTCAGCACTGTCTCCTCTCAGTTTATTTTATGTTTGAACCTGTGCAAAGGTTCTACTTGAATTCTGTGCTGGTCATAAACTCTGGTTTGACAGCTCTCAAAGCTGAAATTATTTATTTATCTAGAGAGCAGGCCTTGCTGCCCTATTGAGGACATTTGGTCCCTACCTGGCCTTATCCTGTAATAGGGAGGAAAGGACAAATCATCTCCCGGACTCATTTGTTATTCATAGCTCTCTAATGAGACTTCAGCTGAAAAAGCCAATCTGCATCAGGTGAGACAATGGCTATTGTTATGAGAAGACCCATGTGAGACCAGGGGTTCATTTCACACAGTGCTCATCTGGCGATTACAGCGGCAGTAGAGGCTGAATTCATGCTGAAGATCCTGGAAGTTAATTCAGCTCTAGGGTCTTTTAAAGAAGAAAGAGTAAAAAGCTGAAACCAGAAGAGCCTGAAATTAATTTTCTAAATATATCTGGGAGCTGTGCAGAGAATGATAATTCCCAGAGAGCTAGGGAGTTTTAGCATTTCACTTTTTTCTAGTTTGGAAACGTTGGTAACCTCCAATGGTCCAGGAACTCAGAGCCCAAGACACGCTATTTTTCAGAGTTTTTAGATTTCTGTCTTCGTCTCAACTCACCAGTGGAGTAAGAGGACCCAGACAGACAGCTGACTGGGAAGTTTTGGAGCTGACATCTCAGAGGAGCAGTCTCTTTATTATCTTGGGGTCTTACACAGCAAAGCAAACTGTCAATAGACCAGAAAGGACTCTGTCAGCCTCTCATCAGTCAAGATAGTCTCCCTGGGACAATTATATCCCAATGAATCTGCATGCTCTGACATACCCTTGTTGTGCTGGTGGACTTTGAACTAGATCTAGTGACACTCGGCCATCAAAAACACTGACCCACTGTTACCAGCCTCTGCAAGAGCTCTGTTACCTCCAGAGTGCTTCTTAAAAAAAAAAAAAAAAAAAAAATCAATAAAGGAAATGTTTTCAGTCCCTGCATAGACTTTCAGAAGTCTTCCTTCAAGTCGCAATGCCTATTTTATGTTTCTGTTCACTATAGAAGTATCCCTTTAGACAGATAAACAAACGTTTGAACACAAAGATTCTGAATCTTTTATCACTAATTATCTTACAAGGTCAGAGCTGAAGGACCGCTGGAGAACCTCAATTGGAGTCTTGTCTGTCTGTGTCCAAGAAAGAGCTCTTTGAAGTGCTGCCTTGCTCACTGCCATTCCATTTTATTTGACAACTGCTGACCATCAGTGCTTGGAGCACATTTGAAATGCTAGGTTGTTCTTGACAAAACCTCTAACAGCAGCATCAAATGCGAAGTATGAAAGCTTTTGCAGTAAATGCAGCCGTTTATCACTGCTCTTCTTATGATCAGCTCATCAGTCAAAGCAGCAAGTATTTTGCTTTTGTTCTTCCCTTTCAAAGAGAAGTTGCAAGTGTAAGGCTCAACTGAGTTAATTGGGTCAAGAAAAACAGAAAAAACTGAGATACAAACAGCTGAAATGCTTACTTGTCTTGGCCAAAGGGTAATTGCAAGGCTCAGTGACCCCCTAAGGCAGGAAGGGGACAGAGAAAGGTAACACTGAGCTCAGACCCTGCTCTCAGGTACAGGTGAGGCACCTGTGGTGAGCTTGGTCTGATTTGCCTCAGAGCCCAGGCTAAAAACATGACAGAACTGTTAACAGCCTGTGGTCAGCACTTGGCTTCTGCACACCAATGTGGACCTATCTGGTTAGTGCCCATTTGCATTTAATTCATCACCATCTGCCATACTTCAGGAACTCTTTTTAAGAAGAGTCAGGCAAAGGCAGGTAAAAGAGGGCTCAGAGCCCCTTCTCTGGATTTATGGTGAGACGTTTCACTCTCATGAAATCCACTATAAAGTCACTCTTCAATATACATCACCTTTGTTCTTTTTCCTTCACAAATTAGCATGCAGCAAGTGACTACATCTATTAGAGAAAATTGACCCTGGAGTCATTTAGCTAAGGATTTGCCAAAGCCCAGAGGTATTTATTATTCTTATAAGCAATGAGGCATATGGTTGACTTTTCCAAAAGCCATTTCAGAAAGAAAAGTAAATGACCGTTTCTTGAAACTGAAACAAGAGATATTTAAGAATCTTTAGTCCAAATCTGGGCAGGAAGATTTAATCATAAGGCTATATAAAAATGCACAAAATGTGAAGAATTGCTCTATGTCTGCTTCAGGATTAACTCTTAAGAAACCACATGCTGTGGCTCCATAAAAGGTGTTACTATGCATAGTGCAACAAGTGCAGAAATGGTCAGTTTCAACAGATGGGCAAGTGATTATCAAGTGACTTTCATACCTGAGCTCCAAAAGTTACATGGAGATGCTCTAGCAAAATTAGAGGACAGTTCTTTTAAGAGGGGGCCAAGGTCTAACATGACAGCCTGGAGAAACTTCAGAAAGTTTGAGTGAAGTTTGTAATTCAGATTTGAATCTGCAGGAGGTTGGATTAGACAGTGGGTTCTGAATTTTCCCATTTTTTTGATTTTACCAGAGTTCAAATGTTGTCTGTAAAGTGCTAAAAGAGCTTCAGCAACAGCACAAAGCTGTCAGCAGAAACCAAAAAATTCTCTTTGATGAAGGGTTAACAGAAGCCACACATCCTTTGTAACCAAATAGCAAAAGAATTAGTAAAAGAAAGATAAAAGATGCCTTATCCTTGGCCTCAAACCAGGCAGTATCCCTGTACTTGACAACCTTCCATTCTTCAATCAAGAATTTCAGAGCTTCTTGCACAAGAACAAGATATACAAGCCAAGTTTTAAACCAAACAAGCAAAAAAAAAAAAAAAAACCAAAAAGAAAACAACAACAACAAAAAAGACCCCTTGTTATTTCAGCATTATTTTGATTCTTTATCTCTGCTTTGGAAGTCAAAGCCAAACTTACCTTTAAGAGACAGAGTAATAAACCTAAGGAGTATAACTCCACATCTGTCTTTGAAAATAAGACTCCCTATATTTGATGGACAAACTCATTTAACAATTTGATGACCATAGGCATCAGTGAATTTTACTCTCTGTATTTAGGAGAGAGAAGAGTAAAATAATCAAAGGGTGAGTAGGAATATCTGGACAACAGAGGTACACAAAAGAATGAAACATGAAAGAATGCATAGAATCCCACTGCTCTGGGGAAATCCACAGACCCATTTCACTATATGAGAAAGTTCTGTGTACTGAAATGTGTGTCTCTCATGGGGAGACCAAAAGCATATTTGTCATTTTTCTGCCAGATACAAAGAATTCTATAAAAAAGGTTTGTAACCTGCTTGGCCAATCAGCAGTTCTTAAGTTTAGAGCCCAGCTGGTAATACCTTTTCTAGCAAGTAAACTGACTGTGCTACTCTTGTGTTTCCAGTGCTAGACCCAGTTGCTGCCAGCTGCCAGATAAGCTTTGCTGCCATACGCAGCAGCATTGGCCTGCCTTGGAAGACAGACAGAAAACCCCCAACTTCCAAACTTAAAGTTACAACGAATTAACTTTTGGCATGCACTCAACAAGAAAAGAGGAGTGCCAAGTCATGCTGGAGTATCTACAACAAGAAACGCACAAAAGTTACTGTTCTACACAACAGGAACATTGACATGAGACAGAATATTCCAGGCATGACCGGTTCAACATGCATTTTGCTACACCGAAAGCATCAAAAATGCACCAAGATGACAAAACACAATGCACTAATTCCTATGGAGCATCATTCACTGTGAAAATTCTTTGGGAATCTTACAAAGACACATTTCTCCACCAGAAAGTGACACTTTGTTATAGCTCCGCTATTCATGGAAAGATATTCATTTACAGCAAGTTCTCTTTTAAGAAATATCAAAGTTGAAAGAGTGGGATATTGTGACACTGCTAAACACCATTCCTTTTGATGGGGGGAGAACATCTTTTCTGTTTCAGAAGGTAGGTTAATTTAGGATTAAAGAAACTAGAAATGAAATGCTGTAAATAAACTTGATTTACATGACTGCCGGGCATTTTAGAATCCTGAACATTTCCAAGCCAGGCTTCTCACGTTAATCCAAGATCCAGAAAAAAAAAAAAAATCTTTGATTTTCAAAAGCTTTTTTTGCATTATGGGATTCATTTTACCAAGGGGACCAGTTCTGTTCAAAACCTTTCGGAGCAAGGCCAGCCTGTGAACCCAAAGAGCAATTCTGACACCCGAGCTTCTGCCTGGAAAATTCAACTCATTTCACCCCATTTCCAATGGAAGAGTTGCTTTTCTATTTGTTTTTTCAGGAGTCACTTCCCCTACTCTCTGTTCACAGTGTGCAAGTCATTTGTGAGTAATTTGGGATTAGCTTCCTTTGACTCAAGGAGCTTGTTAGGTGCTGGCATTACAGTTTTCTTTGAGTTGCTAATCTGGTGGTGCTAATTAAGACTTGCAAAGACTGTTGCAATATTCTAATTATGGCAAGTACATGTTCCTCAAATCCATTTACTGTAGAACAAAGCAGGCTTTGCTATCCAGATTTCTTGGCGTTACATTCACAGCAGTACACTATCGCTTCCCCACGTTAAAATTACTTAGAAATCTCAACCATTAGAAAGACACAAGGAGGAAGAATTAGAGAGGGCAGCAGGCACTAGATATCACAGTAATCTTAACAACCCCTTCTCCTGGAAAAAGCATTTTTGCAACTACATGTAAAGCTACTGCACCCATTACAGGCACCTTCCAAACCACGGATGCTCCTGGGATGCCAGAGCACTTTCCTCTTACCCACATCCCCCTGCTCCAGCTCAGAGATATGCCTGCAAGAGCTCAAGCTGAGCCTTTCACTGCCCTTTTAAATGCCATCTCACAAGGACACAATGAGAGGGGGAGCAGGTAGTGTCTGTCCCTTGGTGTTCCTCAAACACCTTTGTAGGGCTCTGTGATTACACACATTTACATTATTTCCTCATTATGAAAAAAGCAAACTTTCTCTTGCCCTCCAGCACTTGCTGCTCTTTGTGGAAATGTAGCATTTTATACAGTATGCAACTTTGGCCTGGGTATTATTCACAGCAAGAATAAATTGGTCCTTCCTGGACCTTTGCAGGTTTGGCTCTCTAGCAGCTCAGACTACCATTACGTATCTCTATCACACAAATTTGCAATACACGGTCAATGCTCTGCCCAGATGGTTGGGTTCATATACATTTCCTAGGAGATATGGCTTCAAGGAGCACAGTGTTCTTTCTTTTCTTACCAAGATTTTATTAAACATTTCATTTAGCAATTTCTAGTTAAACTTAATGCTCCCAATCTAATATATTCCAAAGCCTTCGGTTTTCTTGCACATTCTGCTGAAAGGGGCAAATTCTCGACTAATGGTAGATGATTTTGTTTCAGCTCATGAACTTTTAACCATCTCTTTCATACCTTTTGCAGTCCTTTATAATCTGGTAGGATTCAGATGGCTTCACGGTAGTTTTATGGGGTTTTTTGCCAAATATTATGCTTTCTTCTCAGCATAGCGAGGAACAAGGAAGCAACAGAATGCAGATGGGACAGTCATCTTTATTCCCTAATTTCCATCACTGTAAGTTTGCATAACCCATTTCAGCTCACAGGTGTCAGAACATTTCTACAGTTGTCCCCACTCCAAACTGGGTTATAAAAGAAACTTCTCAAAGGAGCAAACTGAAAATCTGAAGAAAAAAATTCAGTGCGTTCAAAACACTTGGTTTTTATTTCAGCTTCCCAGTCACAAATTCACTTATATTTCAGAATGGAAAGCTCTCTTGAGGTCCAAATGCTCCCTTTCCATATGTGTTAGAACTAAAATAAAATCCACAACAGTGTGAAAACTAAAATGAAATGCAGTGCAAAGTGTATGGTTGGTGACACACCAAAGGGCTGGAAACCAGAGTCTGAGAAGATTGTGAGCTGATGTAAGTTTTTGTGGCATCCCTACAAAGAAAAAGGGGAAGACAAGTTTGTGGAGCATCAAAACTTCTCATTCACTACAAAATAAAATTATCAGCTGGCACACAGCTGTGGGTAAAGGATCAGCCATGGAGGTGAAGCTGTAGAGAGTGTTCCTTTAACAGAGCAATGAACTCATCTGGTTAGCTAATGCCAGGACAAAAGGTAAATTGCTTCTAATGCTCTGATGCAGAGCTGTCAGAGGAAAAGGAAAATTGCAAAACTCAGTATCAGTAATGTAACCCCCCCACATTCCTCAGCTCAGAACAAGGGACTCACAGAGAGCACTCTTCCTAAATGTCAAAGCTATTAAAATACTACATACAGCTAGCTAAGTATAAAGAAAGCCAGGTTAGTCAGGCGGCCACTCTACATGTCTAATGACACTTGTCTTTTAATGTTTCTCTTACTTCTCTCATTTACAGTGATGTCAGCCATGCTGTTCGGTAGAAGAAGAAAAAAAAATAAGGAAAGAGGAAAGCCATAAAAAAAAAAGAAAGTCCTTACAGCTATTTCTATCACACAACGAATATTGATTCCTTTCTGATTTTCATAGAAATTTGACAGAGTCTTGTCATTGCAAGATTGATTTCTCTGCTTCTGGGAATGGTAGGTTATCAATATAATTGCTACCATCAGTGCATTTTCACAATCCTTCCTGACATTTCTGCTCCAGTGGCAAATTAGTGCAATGTTGACTGTTTCCTCACCTGAACCAGCTACCAATGCATGAGGAGTTTTTGGGGGGTTTTTTCCTACCTCTGGTAGAAGAGACACACACACCTACCCCAGCCCCAAAGCACCATCTTTTTATTATTACTGAGCACTATAGATGAGTTAACCAAAAGCCTAGACAACCATATATCTTTCTGATGATGCTATTTCAGCAGGGGTTTGGTTTTGTGGCTTTTTTTCCAGGTAGTAATTCAGTGCACATGCAAGTTGTACCTTCCTGTGAGAGCACAGGGAATTTAGTGAACCTTAAGGCTTATGTTGCATTACTGCACTTTGCAAGTAAATAAACAAACAGCAGAATCAGTCAGGTGCTGATCGTGCAGATAAAATATGAACGTGTTGCAACCAGACCCAGGAGGTATTGAGCAGCTGCAGCCCCACAGGAGGTTTCAGATGCACGTCGCCTTTCTGCATCAACCTACCAAAACGTGCTTCATCCCTTAACAGCTAATACCACCATACAGTGGCTGGTGACACCGCATCCTCCTGCTCCTCCAAACTCAAAGTCCATCCTTCTTGCAGTCTTTTTAGCCAACTTGTTTCTCCAGCTTTAATTTTGTTGTAACTTTTAAATAAACTCTCCTCTCCCACAGGGCTGCAGATAATGCATAGTAAGATCTGCAGTTCTCCGAACAGGTTGGGCACAGGGCTCGACTTACCAACCTGTCCACAAGAGATCTTCCTGCATCACCTTTTCATAAGTGTGGCACCCAGATTTTGGTCATCCTATGTACATTATGAGATGAGAAAGCAGGCTGGAGGAGTGAAAGCACTCGTCCATGCATGAACCAAACGCAAAACAGCTCCCTGAGGCTGAGCCAGGTTTATTTATGACCTTCTTGCCAACTCCCCACCAAGACAAAAGCACACCACAAGGGCTAATTGGGGACCCACTGAAGTCTCTGGGCTTTGGAGCAGACCTTTAATTCCTGTCATCACAGCTTACCCATAGCTTCCCTACATATAACCAGGTACCTCAGAAACATCACATCCCACAGTAGCAAAAGCCTCAGACTCTCACTTGAATTGAGCTTTGATTTGGCTCTCAAGTGCTAAAGGATTTAGGATCTCTGGTGAGAGGTAATAGCAGGAGCTTTACTTCTGTACATCCAAGCCTTCATAGTAGCACATCCTCTGAAATACAGCAGGTCAGAAACCTTCTATAAAAAATATCATAAAAAAAAAAAGATAAGTTCCTGTTCTTTTTCTTTTCAAACTTAGGATTTATTAAAGCAGAAGCTTTCTATAAGAGAATATCATTCGGAGAACAAAGTGTTTCTTAGGACAGCATTTCTAAACGAAGACCAGTGCTGACCCCCCTGAAAAAAAGAGTCAGGACATACAGCTGAGTGGAAACATGACTTAAACCTCAACTTGTTTCCTAAAGAGGCACCTGCTAGAAATGCAGTATCCCTATCCCTAGGATGCTCTAAATTCCAGTGCTATTTATGGAGGCCTCCCTCCCTCAGGCCTCTGAACATTCACGCGTCTAGTTTTAATTGTCAAACAAGCAAGTGTTGAAAAGTCCTTGTCTTTCTTTTGGTTCATTGGAAGTTTGTTTCCAAGCCAAGCCCAGCTCTAAACTTCTGCCATTTATCTGCCTCCCACAGAGGCTTTCAGATGCTGCCAGCCAGCTCTGTCCCATTTGCAGCTGCAGGTACGCACTGCAGCGTGCTGCTGGACCACGCATTAGTAATTCATCTGATGATAATGGGACCAGCAGCAATAATACCCTTATTGAGGCTAACAGGAACTCACGAAGTCTTTGATAAAGCCCTGCACAGTTCTGTAAAGCACAAGTTTGCTGTAAATCTCTGTAATAGGTATAAAGGTGGCCTGAGCCAACTTAGTATAGTTCTCTGCCAGCCTGGGAGATAGGCTGAGCTGGAGCTGTACATAACACCAGGCCACCGTCCCAAGGTGTACACCATCTCCTAAGCTTTATTGCCAACGTGTAACCACAAATTATCTGCCCTGCATTCAGTAAGGAACAGTTGTTTGCACGGAGGAGGCTTATTTAAACATTAGCAGGGCTGCATCCTCAGCACTCCCAGCAGCATATAAGGCTACAGAGACCTCTGCTCCTGAGAACTCATTTGGCAGCAGTGATGGTATTACGAGGTTAAATACAAATTCACTTTTGCTGAACCCCTGGCCTATCAAACATACACTTACAACAGATAAATATGTACAACATAAACAAGTCAGAGGGATTACCAGGATTAGCCACAGTCTTCTCTGCTGCTGCCAACATTACAGGCAATCCCTCGTATATAGCGAGAGCAGCACATCATGAAAGCATAGTGCCTATAAACCACGTACACTTGATGAACAAATGTACTCACTATGAAATGTGAAAGGTATGTATTAAAAGGATTTTGACATCTGCTCCTACCTCTTGCTTGCCAAAAGGAAAATACTGGAAACGGCACACGCTTGTGAATAGCATCTCAAGGTCAGCCACTGCCAGGCCCAGCTCAGAGCTGCAGCTGACAAACTGATTTCAGCATATGAATCTCTTTCAAGTGAAGCCTTGAACACCTTAAGCTATTCCCGTTAGCCCGCCAAAACCCTGAAGGCCTGCTCACTTAGGAAAGGCTTGCAGAAGTCTTCTGCATCTAGTTCGTGCAGTCTGAAAGACACTGTGGGTTGGGAGACCCCAGTCCCACTGCTTGGCAATTGACTGCTTTGTGCCCCAAACATGCCCATGGGAGCATCTCTCTATAGGATGGAGAGGAAACACCAGAAGCAGCTACCAGCACTGGAGGTTAGTTTTGAACTAGAAAGATTTTGTTTGGGGGTGGTTCAGGTGGTTCTGCTGTTGGGTTTTTTTGGTTGGTTGGTTGTTTTTTTACCTAGAGAACTTAACAGTTTTTATTCCAATCCATTACAATATTTAACACTTAACACAGTCAAGCACCTCATATAGTATTTGGGTAGCAAGTGATTGTAGTCAATTAGAAAGAGCCTTTTGCTCTGAAAACTAGAGGAATTTATCTTCCATAAAATAATATACAATAAGTGCTCTCCTATAATATATAGGTATGGACACACACATCTACACCCACTCACCCTTTATTCAACAAATGCTGCCTCATTTATTAATATTCTACAGTAGTGAGGTCTGTCTAGTGAAGCATTAATACAACATTTCTCAAACAAAGTTCTTGTTCTGCTTGATCTATTTTGTAAATGTTTGGTAATCTATCTTGATACGCTCCTGTCTGTCAGGGGCTGCTATCTACTTCATGCTTCTGCTTGAAAAGGCAGACAGTGGCACTGCGAGATACCTTCCTGGGACACTATAGCATTTCTTCCTTAATTATATGAGAAGAGTTTCACCGATTTTGAATGTGATGCGAAACATGAATAATTAGAAGCAACATGAAGTATTTATGGTCGATGTTTAACAGTACATAAGGAAATAGCGATGCTTAACACGGACTAGAAATCTCCTAACTTCCTTTCTTGCACTAAGGATAAGTACTAGCTTTCCACCAAGGATTTAGTACTGCAAAATTACAAGACAACTTGCATGGAAACAGGTGGCTTCATTTTTGAAATTTATTTCTGCTGTATGTACCTGTTTGGTGTAGGTTTTTTTGAGGATTCCTTTTCCCTTAATAATTTTGGATTTTACAAGCCAAGTTAAATTTATTTCTTCAGCCACTTACTAAAAAGGAATGGTGTCAAATTTAACAGCCACATAACATGATTCACCGTGGATATTTTCAGAGAAAAGACTTCAATGAATTTCCTCTGTGAGGTTTGCTGTGGATTTTCCAAAATGCTGGATGTCCATATACATTTTTTTTTCTCAGGGAAACCATAAAAAGTTGGGTGGTTTGGTTTTTTTCCTATAAAGTTTTTAAAAACATGAAAAGCCGCAAAAATCCTCTAAAATACCAAAACCTCTACCATATCTCACTACTGCAAGACTATTGCTGAATAACAATCCACTAGGAATACCCATATAGTCATACACAAAGCTGCTGACACAGCACCAACTTCAAAAGTATTAGATAATATAATATTTCTGGTGTTTTCAGAAGCTTCTGGAGTAGCTAATCCTTCTAGCAGGTGATGTCTAGCACACCAGCTGTGGTCCCACAAAGATCTTTGTTTCTGACTGGACAACCTACCCTCAACAAAAGGAACAATGTTCAAGGAAAACAACAATGATTAGAGAAGGAGGAAAAAATAGAGAAAGGGCAAAAGAGATGGGGTAACAACAAGGCTTCAGGAGGTAAGTTACTTTAGACACCTCCTCTTTCCTTCCCTCTTTCCCCTCTACCCAGTTGCTGCAGGTACCTGCTCTGGCTGTCACTTCTGCATTTATTTTTAATTGACTTTAGTTGTTCCAAACTTCTCTTTTTTGACTAGGAAAGGCCAAATAACAGAAGTTGCTACCAACACTGTGGCAGTGAGTTGTAGTTGGCCCCTTCCTCCTGTTTTCTGCCTGCTCATCCTGCAGGCGGCCAGGCCGCGTCTGAGCCTGAGGCGGAGGGAACAGCCTTCCTTCTGCTTACGTGTTCCCCTTTCCCACCCTGCCACCCCCCATTTTCCCCAGTGCTGCTCACTCTGGTATGGCACATTTGCTTGAGGCTCTAAACTCTTGAGGTCCATCATGGTACCTGCCATTCTCCTTCAGGGCACTGGAAGCCTGCAGTCATGGAGGTGGGCGAGCAACCTGTCCTGGCACAGACACACGATTGTGGCTGAAGAGGCCAAATCATGCACAAGCAGCAGAAGCTGCACAAGAGGCTTCTGAAATATCTGCTGACTTGAAAGCCGGTCACCTGCAGAGTGACAGAGGGGTGGGGAGGACACGGGCACAGCTCCCTTGAGGAGCACTGCCAGGACAGGGGCCTGCAGCCGTGGCTGGGCTGAGCAGAGCAGCGTTGGACTAACACAAGAAATTTAGCAAATAAGGTTTCTCACACCACTTATTTTTATCTCACTTTCTGCTCCTCTGCTGTCCTTCAAACACATCAGGTAGTCAGCTTTGAAATCTCGCAAGGACCTTTGGGTTTGACCCATAAGAATTTAATTTGTTCACCTCAGGCTAATGTCTGCCTCCCAAAGATGAACACAGCAACACCCGTGACAGCAGGCTTGGCAGAGGGACAGGACCCAGACAGAGATCCCACTGTGTGACTTCCCACTGAATAATTGTTAACGATGGACTAAAGTCAAGTCCCTCAGAAGCACCTACATCCCTCTGATCAAAACATGAAATGCAGATCCTGGCACTTCAGTGCGCTGAGGGTTAGGGAGGATGAGAAAATCAAGCAGCAGAAATAGAAATTATTTTGCTTGCTATAACTTCAACTAAGAGCAAATTTTAGAAAGTCAGAACTGCCAAGACAAGTTCTCTTGATTTCCAAGTCCTGTGTTTTCCATCCTAGCATGTTTTCTGACACACAGGTGATAGTTATTAGTACATTAAAAGCATTCAAAATGAAAATATGGATTAATCAGGTATTGGAGAGGTAGAGCAGAAGAGACAGACAGTCATTAAGATTTTGGGAAAGTTCGAACAGCACAGCTCTTTTTCAGTGAAGCAAGATCAATCTTTGGAAATAACTCCTGTGTGTCTCAGGCCTGGGCACCTTGAAACAAGAGCGGTCAGTTCTCATTTCTGTTTGACCTTGAGATCATAATTGCTAAAGCAGCATCAGTGTGTTTCTGTTAGTAATTGGCAGTCACTGCGCTGAAGATTAAGCTAGCATGAAGACTGAATTACCACTCAAGTCTTATAATAAATTGGAAAAAAATAGCTAACTAGCCTATATTACTACATAAGAACTAAAGGTTAAAAATGGCAACTTCTGCTCTTTGGGTTCATAAGTTACCTGATATACTGAAAATAGGATCAGTATTGACTTTAGAATGATACAGCCTATAGTGAAGACAGCAAAGACATTCCCCAAGTCCCTCTACTAATACAGGAGCTCTGTGGTTTTTTTGGTGTGTTTTATTTTATATGTTGTATAAAATACGCAATGCATAATGAAAAGATGCTTCAATATTTTGCATTGAGTTCCTTGCTAATTCTGCAGTTTTCTAAGGAATATTTCACAACAGTGGAAACTGAAGTTTCTGTGGTTATATTGATATATAACTCAAGAAATAGAAGAATCAGGCCAAGACAAGTGGATATTTTTTGTGGAATTGAAGTGCACCTCTGACATCACTTTTACCTCCTCTCATGGAGGCAAGCCAGCTGTCACTGCACTAAAACCAAGGAAGCTGCTTGGGTAAGTCTAAAAGGAGAACCAATGGACTTCATCTGCTGTCTACTCAAATGCGTTTGTAGTTTAAAGGTATAATCTACCACAAATAGCCACATTTAAAGAATGCAATTAGACGGAACAAAGCTGATGACTCTTTCAATGCACAGAGATCATTAGAAAATGGTAACCAGTTGCAACCTATTATTTCTTTGCACCAGAGAAATAAATTGATTATGTGTCAGCTGATTTTCTGTCACACACAAGTGGAGGTAGCTTATAAAAGCTGCTCAAGCCTGCCAGCTCTAGCCCTGATGTTCACACAGCAGACATACAGAAGGAAAAGAAGCTGGTTTGGGGATGCTGAGGACACCCAAAAAACTCCATTTGCTATAGCAGACACTAACATCCATAATAGGTGAATAAAAATTACAGCATCACTGGAGATGCACCATGTACCCCGAAAAATAAGTTACTTCCAGAGATAGGGCTGTCAAATGGCTTAATGAACTACTCATGCATTAAACCCAAATCCAACCCAAAAATTTAAGAGCATTATTTATGAAAGAGGTTGAACTCGGCACACCTTCATTTTTTGCCATCCTTTTTCACCAAAAATAATATGGTAACACTGAAGGGTCTCCCTGCCATTTATTGGTCAGTTGGAACCTCACCACAAGAGGAGATTACAAAAGATACTATCCATCAGGTGACTTCCTAGTGCTTTTCTTTTTTAATAATTAACCTGAGGTTTTCATCATACATCCACCTCACCCAAAAGATGAGAACTTAAGCAGCTTGGACTAATTTCAGAATGTTTTCAAGTGCAAAGGTTGGTGATATCACTGTAGTTTTCAAGGGAAAAAAGAAAATAGTTTGTTTACTCCAAATTTTACAGCATCCCAAAATAGCATGTTTGGGTGACTCTCAAACCTTAACACTTAGTAACTGAATTCTGAGCTTTCTGCTACCACTATTCAAGTATCTGTTAATTACTAGGAAGTAGCTTTTCTATATATTGTAGCCAAAATTCACTCTAGTATCTGTTCCCATGTAGTTCAGCTGTCCCCAGTGATGAAGGTGTTTTGTCATTTGGAAGGAAGGAAGTAATATTTACTGGATAGAAAATTTTCTGCCAAAGTTGCAGGTTTTTTCAGTGCCATTGTTAATTGTCAATACAAGAACAAACTATATCTTTTGTAATAATTTTCCCAACACTTCACATTCCAAGAAAATTAGATTCACTCCCCATTTTAGGAGGAGGTGAGGAAGGGGGAACAGAAATCTTCCAGGAGCAACTAAACTGGCTCAGCTTATCCCCAGACAAAGTTCACATAGACACCATTCATTTTAAAGAGTCGTCACTGAACTTGTGAACCTTTAAAAAGAAAAACTTTTGCCTATGAATTGGAAGATCACAGAATCTCCTAGGTTGGAAGGGACATTTAAGATCATCAAGTAGTTCATGTACAGTAAAAAAAAAAAACAAACCAAACCACACAAACACTCTCAGAATCTCACATTAAATATAAAACAGATACAAAAAAATAACTCACAAAAAAAAAAAGTCCGAGTTGTCCCTTTAAATGCAGATAAAGCTTGGATTATTCCATGCAGCTCAAATTAACAAAGCCACAGGGTCCCCCAGCTCTCGGGCAGCTTTTGGGTGATCCAAACAACCCTCAGGAGCCTTGGGCATTGTCAAGGCAGGTCACAGCCTCTGTGGCTGCTGGAGGAACCGTTCTCACAGACTATCTTGGGCATCGCTCTGCCTGCAAAGCAGGTGCTGCTTATCTCTGGTGCAAGGTTCTGTCCAGAGCAATGACCTTGAAAAGCAATTTTGTTGATCAATATCTGTTAGGGCTGAGATTAAGCAAGAGAATGCGCTGGTGGGGAGGTTGCAGAGAAGCTATCAGACTGGTAAAGACCATGGTTTTGTCATTTCTTTTGTCTTTTACTCTTTGATATTGACTGCTACAGCAATGCAACCAATATCATCTTTTTACATCTAGTTTTCAACCACTTCTACGTATAACAGCAGCAACGCAACACATAGTGATGGTCTATATATCAGTCCTTCAACACAGCTAAAAAGATGAAAGTCTAACATGTTTATTGCACTAAGCTTGGCTTTCTATCCCAGCTGAGACCAGGGAAGCAGTAATACTCCTAACTTGCATATAGAGGGCTAAGCTACCACCTTAAAGAGCAACAAAACAGTTGCAAAATTTATAACAGGCATTTCAAAAATACCAAGAAAATATTCTGCTTTCCCTCACCTATTCAGACAGAGGGGGTCTGTGTCTTGGGAACCTGGAGGTTCCCATTTAAAAGAGGCATTTAAAAAAATCAGCTAACTTCCCTTTAACCAGTCTGCTTACTTGCAATAAGAGGTTAAAAACAGTCTCTCTTGGAGCAAACACTAAATTCCCCTTAGAATTCAGGGAAAGATTTATTTTAGTCAGACAGTATTCATTTCAAGCTTTTCAGACAAAGGACTTAAAACCAGTGGAAATTTTGCAGCAAGTAAAACCTACAAAAAAAAAAAAGCATTGTTTCCTAAATAATTTTTTTAACTGCACTTTTTTTTTTTATAAAATGCTTTACTTGAAGTCTTCAAAGAACAAAATCAAATAAAGCAGTGTTGGAGAAATGTATATTTCAGATATCACGGTGGTATGGTCACAGCTTCATTACTATCACAAAAGGCTTAATTGCAATAGATTTTTACCAGCTCTATCTACCACTTACTTCCCATGCAGACAGCAGTGTTAGACATAAAATAAAATGGCTTCTCTTCAGGAAGTGTAATTAAATAAAATGGGAATATAACTAAGGAAATGAGCCCTTTAAGATTCATTTAAGAAACAGCACACTGGTGCTGGGAATGTACTAAGGACTGCAAATCCTGGCTGAAGAACAGGCATAGGAGCTTCCAGAGCGACTGTTGGGAGTCTCTTTTCTTCTGGAGGAAACAAGTGATTGACAAAAGCAGGCAGTTGGTAAATTTTTCTCCAGGAAGGAAAACCATTCTGTCTTTTGCCCCTACATTTTCAAAACATGCTGGTGGCTTTACTTTCACTACCGAGTGTATTCAGCATTATCCTGGTACAATTTTATTCTTTTTTTAAATCCTAAATTGCTCATGAAATGTTATAATAAGAATACTAATATCCGGATATATAAGCAGATTATTAGGTATTAATTGCTCCCTTCTCCAGGAAACAAGTGTCTTGCAAAAAGATAATTCCTTCCAGAAACACCAAGTGGAATTAGAGATGGTGCCAAGGCTTTGCCTGTTCTTAAATGACCCAAGATTCAAATTGACCATTGGCACTATTACAGATAAGAGAATAAGTGAATTCATGCTATATGTGAACAGAAACTACCTTAGGTACATTTTCATTCTTTCAGCTTCTGAGATAAGAGTCGAAACCTCTATTTATACAATCCTCACAATCCTCCAGGGCATTTTTGTTCCTTCTACACCTAAATTGTGTACTGGTTATCTGTATGCCTGGGATGGCTGTATTTGCTTACAGTTGCCACCCTGTGTAAG
Source organism: Calidris pugnax (assembly GCF_001431845.1). Classification (NCBI taxonomy): domain Eukaryota; kingdom Metazoa; phylum Chordata; class Aves; order Charadriiformes; family Scolopacidae; genus Calidris; species Calidris pugnax. The sequence goes on along the minus strand of NW_015090828.1, from coordinate 3,755,620 downwards.
TACCCCCGATGTGGCTCTGAATCCTATAAAAGCCCAGATTTCACAGCCAACCTAGAAATCTGTTCAGCAAGATCACTCTGAAAATAAATTTTTTTATAATCTCTCTCCATTAACAGTCAGCTTCCACGGTGACTTAGTAGAGACCAGGAGGGTCACCTTTGCTGTATTTTAATTGTGACACCCGTAGTTATTGTGATTGCAAGAACCACAGCAGCAGTGATTGACCTTTTATCTCAAACCTGGAATGGGTTTCTTGCTTTGAGATATGACCAAGTAGTTTGTCCCCGTGGGTGTTCAGTGTACAGACAGACGGCTTCAGCTGTGAGAGCACTGCCCTGGGATAGAGAAGGCAACAGCTATGAACTGTTTCTAGCTGAAGGAAACTTGAGTCAAACCAAGAAGAAGATAGGGCAATGACTCTTTATCCTGGCCCAGACAAGGAGGTTACAGGAGTTAACAAGCTATGGAGGTGGTATTTTAGTTTTTTGTTCTGAGCAGGAGATGGTTCCCAGCTCCAACTCCTCCATAATTAACCTTTACAGCAGGGTAGGCATTTTAAACATGCCCCAAACTACAAGAATCTGGTGACTTTGGTAAGCAGGGGAGGCAATACTGCAGAGGATAATTTCTGATATTCTTGAATGAATTTGTCATTATATTTGACTAAAAATGTTTAATCTTCCTTCCATCAGAAATGCTGTTTTGCAGCCGTGGCAGTGAGTCTTCAGCAATAGGTGTCATTAAAGAAAAGAGGCTTTGTTCCTCAGATTAGATACTTGTACGAATAAAAACGTTTTGCCTAGGAACTGGAAACAAAGGGTCTACCCTAAACTCACAAAACATTTAAGATTTCAAATTAACTAAAAACTATTGAAAGGGTCTAGACACATAGTTAGTGCCAATAGCTAGAAAGTTTGCAAAATATGCAAGGTAGGAAAGAGAAGAAGCTTTAAATATAAGCAGCCTAAAAGGACAACAGAAACACTTTCTAGCCTTCCCAAATTTTCAACAGCATCTGACAATTCCTTCCACAAGAGACTGGTGAGGGACAGATGGGCTGCATGCCATTTTCTCTGCCTCGGTACCCTTGGTCACTCTTGACTCGGGAATGCAAAGGGAGGTGTGGTACAGATCCCAGCTGGAAACTCACAGGGATACGAAAGGATCATTACCCTTGCACACTTCTGAGGGGGGACTTCCATCTAGCAGTAAAAGAGCATGTTCCTTTTTTCACTTTTGTCCTTTTACCTTTTCTTTTTAAAAGCATACAGATAAATGTCAACATAACAGTCACTGAAGTCATGCAAAACAAATCCATTTTCTCCCCAGTTATATGGGCTGATCTTTAGTGCAAAGTTGTGCAACTCAAACTTTCAGACTCTGGTTTGGGGTTTAAATACCACACTGGGGAGAGCACAAAACACTGCTGTTCCTTCAGGCTCCAGTCCTTAGCATGCACTCGCATCACCTCTTTGGGAGAAGAGCTATCAACATCTGCTGTAAGAACTTTAACTAGGCAGATACATTCATACAGTTTCTTGCAAAAAACTCTGACACCACCACAAACCCATCCGATCCTGGCTGGGCAAGTAACAGTAACTGGAAACCAATGCGTGCTTAAAACAGTTTTAGCTTTATCATGAACCTTACTGAAAAGAGAAAAAACATTCAGCACATCACTCAAGAAGAGAAGTGTGGAGAAATGTCATTACTCTCTCCAAAATACAGAGCAGCGCTGAGTGACAGGGCATGATTACATCCTCCCAGACAAGAGCACAGAGAAAAGGGATTTGAGAAAGAAGCCGCCTCTCACAGAGATACCAGCTCCAGTCTGAGCTGGCGAGTTCTTTGGACCAGAAACCTCCAAAGGATGGTAACTGAGCACAGGCAGAATATTTATGGGGTGGCAGACATCTACAGCCAGGAAAAGTCTGAGGATAAAGCAACGGACCACAGTGGTGTATGACTGGATTGAGTAAGGAGGATCCCATCCTACAGTTTTGTTTGTTATTCACTTATTCTTCACCAGCAGCTTTCTGCATAGATTTCAGGCCTGAGTTATGCATTACTGAGCCCACCAAAGAGCCATTTCCAGAGGTGCCTAACCATACGACAGAGATGAACACGAGCCCTGGACTGGGCTGCACTGGTTCAGGAGCAGAGCCAGCAGCTCAGACCCTCCCCTTGCTCTTGGCCAAGCAGCTCTGCGGGCACTGAAGGGTCTCAGAGGCAGCTCCCCAACAAGCTACCAGGAAAACCATAGCTGAGGCCAGCGCTCAGGTCTTGCTCTTTTTCCAGTCCCCTCCTCCCAAATTACCACGCACACCCCATGCAGTGGGGTTTGTACAAGAACAAGCCTGTGTAGGGGTGGTGGTGGGCAGGGGGGCCAGACAAAAAGACCCCACACTAACCACTGTGCCTTTTCAGAATAGAAAAAAAACATGCTTCTTAAATCTATTCGCCTTTTGAAAGGGTCACAAAGGATGATCCAGTTGACATAATAAAGGTGCATCTTCAAGAATCATTTGAAGCTGTTCCTCAAAAGTGCTTCTTAGTGCAACGAAGAGATCTTTTCTCGGACTGAGAATGGATTTATCTTTTAGCAACTTATCTCTTTACACTTGACTAAAAGATAAAAACACAATAGTGGAAACAATTGGTCAGTTTTCAAAGGAAGTGCACTCCAAGAGAAAAAAAAATCCTAGCTTTCTGACCAAAGAAGTACTTATTTCAGTTTCCTACTTCAAAAATGAGAATATCCATTCTGAAGGTTTAGAGGAAAACAATGACCTTCTTTATACATAAAACTCCCTCATAGATACATCTCAAATATGAACAAAAGATGAATCTATTTTTGACAAAGGGAGGTATATATTAAATGTACAATCAAACAATTTGGTTTTTTTACTTAGCATGAAAAGAAGAAAGGCCTATTCTGCTGTATAGGAATAAACATTTCAATTAAACTCCATTGGGATGTGTCAGAACACTTTCAAACACATCTATATTTTAATAATGGATCAGTGATATATCAATTATTACGTACCAATAATCCAATTAAAAATACACTCTGAATAAACAATCTGGCCCAACTCCAAGTCTGCAGACTACTTAAACAATCTAATGGAAACATTAGGTGCCAGGATGCATATTTTGTTTTCTAATTAAGGTGGCATTTGGCTGACATAGAAGCAATTTACATGTAAAAGCCAAACAATTAGAAAGGTCTCACAACTAAGATTTAGGCATTTCACACATGCAAATTGAGCTTCCCACTATAAAACAAATGCAGGAGTGCAAAGACAACTGAGTTACACTGCACCTGTACTTACTAACACAGAGACTTGTACCGGACCTGTGACTTCACCTGCATCTTATAATTGCCTACAATAAAAATCTAAAAAGCAGAAGAAAATCAGAGTTCAGTTATGGATGGTAGATGAAGATTCACGCCATCCTTCTCTCCTCAAAAGATGACAGGAGCTGATTACCCATCCTCTGTGGGAGGCTGAATACTAAAACGTTCACAGATAGGATCAGTTTGGGATGCTCCAACACAGTTGCAATCTCTGCTGTGTCTGCAGGACCAAAGACAGGTTCATAGTGCCTAAATGAGAGGCTGCAAGGAACAGGAAACATGGAGGCTTGGTAGAAATCAGACCACAGATGCTTCTCTTCCAGGGGTGGGGAGGCAAGTGCCTGGGACAGCGGGTGGTGAGCACCCGGGCATGAGCCAATCCTGCAGAATTTCAGCTGGAGCCAAGCCTCTGCTCAGGCACCCCCAAATTTCCAGCCCTGGACTCAGTTTACCAGCGGTGGTGTTCAAAATAAACGGTATCGTGTGACAGCTGAGAAGAAAAAAAAAATGAAAGAAAAGAAAAGAAAGCAACAATTGCTATGTCTTGAAACCTGACAGCTTCCTTAGGTTGCCACTTCATCCAGCACTGACCCCATGTGCTGTGTGGGGGCAGGTCTGTGCTCTGCTGCTGGCCAGGTGCCACCAAGAGGCACCAGGGAAATACAGAAAAGCAGTGGGTACAGCAGGTGACAAAGCCAGCCTCGAGGATAAATATAGGCTAAACTGAGAAATGTCCCTGCTTACACTGATTATTATTTTCACATAAATCCACTAGTATATTGCATTCAAGGGACAAAGGTTTAAATCTTTACCACCTAAACAGAATTATCCCCAGATATAGGAATTCAGAGTGCAGCACTCCAGGAAGACTTTTCATGTAGACAAATTCCAAAAGAGGGAGGAAGGAGCAATTAGAAAGCATTGATAAGATCTCCTGGATAACCACAGTTGGGACTGTTGAAGCACATGGGAAGGACAAAAGAAAAAGATGAGTTAAAAATCTAATTTTCCTGGGGCAATAAGACAGACTTCCAGCTCCAGCAAACCTTACGAAAAAGTCATTATCCACTTGCAACCTTTGCAAGGTGTCATGTCTCATGTGTAGGAATATGGTACACCATCATATAGGGATGAGTAGAATGCTTCTCTTTCCCACTCCTTTTCTTTTCCTTCAATTACAACCAGATGGTTTTATTATTATTATTATGGTTTGGAAATCTGAGAAAATTACTAACTTTGCCTGCCATGGCGAAGAGGGGTCAAGCCTTGAGGTGACATAATTAGGCACTATGTGATCAATCACATTTCACAGAAAGTTATCCTTCTTTACACCAGCCACAGCAATAGATCAAAATTTTTGGTTCTCTGAGAAGTTGGAATTAGAAGAACAAATTATGATTTAGCCACAAAGATGACAGCTAGAAATACAAGATTCTGCTAGGCAGCAAGTAATGCCCTGGTATTGAGGCTGAGACCTTGCAATATTATTATTCTTTATCTCAGCAACAAAAAACCTCACACAACTACAAACAAACAACAAAAAATCCCAAATGATACAAACACACCTGCCCCTGAAAACCTACATACCACATGTTTTACTGCAACCTTAAAGGTAAGCATGCAAAGAGAAGCCAGAGAAACATTGCACATTTTATCTCTTCCCCTCCGAGAAGAAAAAAAAGACATTTCAAACACACCCTACAGAAAAAATAAAAATCTACCTGAAGAGAATAACAAAACACTTTAATTTCAAGGTTTTCAGGCAAGAAGGACCCTATTTTGTGCCCAGTTCCTCAAACACGCTTTCAGTTTGTCAGCCAGATTGATTCACTTACACAAGAGAATTCTTCGTGCTTTTAAAATTATTGCACTTTGAATGAGAGCTGTAATACAGCAAATACAGATAAAAATAAATATTCCTTCTTTCTTCCATTGTAAGAAGTAACACTGCCTTTGTGTTTACAAGCTAAGCAATATAATATTTTTTTAAAAATTCACAGCAGATGCTGCGTGAATTACTGAATTAACTAAAAAAAGACTGAAAACTACAACCAACATTAGCAGGAATAGAATATAAGGGAAATTTACTTGTAGCTTATTTAGTAGTCTCTGCATTAATAGTCCCTGAAATGTACTTTCTCTATATACAACATTAGGAGTGAGGTAATATCTGCTTACAGTGCTGAAAGGTTTCTATATTGTTTGGATTTTGAACAATTGGATCTTCTTGTGGGACTTAAAGTCTGTAACGCACAAAGGTCAGTTATACAGCATATCTAATAGAAGGCCAGCATAAGTAAATATTAAGCATTTGAAGATTTGATGAATCTGGAACCTTTTTACATTATCAGAATTCCATAAGTACACATCTATTTCGCTATTATCTGTGGGACTTCAACAGAGAGGATCCTACCAGATGACCAAAGGCGCCACAGTAGGAGGTTCTGCCCAGAGGCAGAAGAAAGAGGCAGGTGCTTTGGGTGTTTCAGCTAATAACTGCAATTTAAAGTCCTCTTTTCAGCATTCTCCTCTCCTGGCAGAAGAACACAAAGCTTGTTGTCTGAAGTTTTTCAATTATTAAAATGGAAACATATTCAAAACCAACTAAAGTTTCAAAACTGATCAAAGTAAAAGAAAAAAAGAAAAAAAACAACCCACAAACCAAAAAACCTTCCACAAATATTAGGGTATGGGTTTGAATTAATCATCCAAAATAGCAAAACAGCTTTGAAATCTCAATCCATGCATCTGACATGACACGCAAAATAATGGTGAGCTGACTTCTACTTTGATCAGGGACTATCAAAGGGGTTTCATGGAGTTAAGCTTATAAATCCCACTGAAATTTAATAATTTGGAGACTTTAAATGTCTTAGGTAAAAACTGATGCTATGATTGAGTCTTTTTTTTTTTCTTTTCTTTTTGGCTGTCAGAAGACTTGAGCTATGTCTCTCTAGGGCTTGAAAAAACAAAGACAAGTGACATCTAAACATAATCAACATGTGCCACCATTCAATCTCTCAATAATGACTTAATAAACCCCTCATAACTAAAGCCAGGTGAGTAATTTAATGCTAATTATTTCCAATTAATTACTTCTTTCAAAAACAAAAGCAAAATGAAATTTTCATGTTTTTGTCTTTAATAACTATGAACACTTTTAATTTGCAACTCACTGAGTAGTCATTTTGACCTTTTCTGGTATTCGTGTAATACTGACTAGCTAATTTAAACACAAAATCTTATGCATTTCCCAACTAGATGAATTAGAGGCCGTCAGCTCTAATGTAAGCTTTGATCGAAATTCAATGCAAGAAATATTTTAACAATATATTTCAATACAAAAGAGCTCCAGAAGCATCAGAAATTTCAGTGGGACTTTTAAAATATTTTTAAATTATTTTTTATTAATACATTTTCGTCTTATTTGCTCATCAAATCCCACATATACAGAGGCTTTTGTCTGTGAGAAAATAAGCACTTTGTTTGTGAGGAAAAAGCCAGAATTTTCCCTTAGGCTTTACTGAAATAGATTTAAAAAATTTAAAAAAAAAAAAAATAAAATAAATTATATCTCTTCTTCCTAATGCATATTTATAACAGTTTATGGTCAAGCCAGACAGTCAAAGTCACAGCCACAAAAGTTAACCTGCTGCCAGCCCCAAAGCATCTCATCTTGGCTCCTGCCCACCCCGCCGGCAGCGATGCCACTCGAGGCACCAGCCGGTCCCCATGGGTTGGCTACTGACACAGCCCTGATGGCGCAGCTGAACTTCCCATTCCCCACCCTCAGGTAAAACTAAAACCCAAGATCTTGGTCAGTTGAAAAGCACTGTAATTTCTGGCTCCTGGCGCCGCACCTTGTGCCTCCTTCCACCCGTGCTGGATTTGCAAACCAGGCCGAGTGCACCACCCACCAAGCTTGTCTTCTTCATCACTCTCACCTCTGAGTCTCTGCTTATACACAAGTCCTGCTGAAGCTCCAGTTTGCCCCCACCAAACAGAAGCTGCCTCTAGTCAGGCGTGACAACTTTTCCCAATTCCCCTCCTCCCTGCCAGAGGGCTGCCCCTACCCTCTGCCATTCCTCCCTGAACGGCAGAGAAGGGCTTCCTTTTAACAAGCCACACAGGTAAAGGGATTAAGTGATAAAGAATAATTAAACTGATGGTCTAATTTAACACTTTACATTTTGCATGCTTTCACTGTCTGCTGTTTGAGGTTTTAATAAAAGGTTTAATACACTTTTCACAGCAATCAATGCCGTGGAACTAAGCAGGCTTTATAACTAAAGGCCTGGGGCCTGCCCAACAACTGCTTAGCATCCAAGCTGGTGCTGTGAGGTGCTTCTTTCACAACCTCATGGTTTCTCATGGCAGTGTGCTTGCACCACTTCAGGAGCTTCGCTCCAGGGCCAAGGAAGCTGTTAACCCACCCCACACTCCGATACGCTCTCTCTTTATCTTTGTGATCTCTCTCCTACCCCTCTGCTCCACCAGCATTTTCTGGCTGTGATGTTTCAGCCCTTAGAGATGCACCTCATCCTCCAAATGCCACAGGCAGAGCATGGGGGAGCCTTCGCCTTCATTGCCCCTGTGGCCTGTGGCCAGACACTTCCTCCCATCCCACCCTAAACCCCTCTTGCTCTCCACAGGCGGGTGGTTTCTCTTTCTGACACCTTGGCAGTTTTTCAGGTGCTGTCTCAGAATAATCAAAGTTATTGCCTGCACTGGCCTTTGGAGCAGACCAGGGATGATCAGCAGCTGCGCTGAGCTGTCAGGAGCTCAGTGACAGGTTTATGGATTAACACCCCAGCATGTCAGGATGGCATGTATTTGCTGCATGCAAAAAATGAAACATCTACTTTCCAAAAAGCGGGGCTTGCTTTACCATAGACCTCTGCAGTGCCCAGAGCACCAATTTTTTTCCTGTTGCTGAATGTAAACAAGCTACAGTCTGGAGTAAAATATGGTTTACTAAGCCACTGAATTGATAGAGCTTCATATTCCTCCATGGCAGATGTTACAAATATGCAGACAGACAGTCCTTATTGATCCAAATGGTTTGCAGAAACTCCATTTGAAAGCATATGTTTCTCTGCTTGACATTTTGACATGAATGACAAGACAAAGCCAGGAATGCAAATGCACAAGAGGAAACTGTTCTTGTGCTGTAAAAGCACATTCCCCCTGTCAAAGAGTTGGGTAAATGTTGCACAACTAATCACAGCCCAGAAGAGACGAGCAAGCTGATCTACAGACACAGAACAGGAGGGGAAATCAAACAGCACAGACCTGCAACGGCAGCTCACAGCCTTATCTGCACAGCCTGATACAATTGCTATTTATTCTCTCCACGTGCCAGGATCAGCCTGACTCAAGTTTCCCCCTTTAGCATCACGTGGATTTTAGGAAACTTTTATGCAAATAATAACAGTAACATCCAGCAACCTCTCTGTCTGTGGTTCATATCCTGGTGGGTATTCATACTCGGACACAGAATTTTCCCTTTTTCACTTCCAAGCCTCATCACCCCTTGTTGAGGGTTGAGTATTTTCTAACCCAGCGCCTTGCTTACACCATCAGACTGCACTCTGGAGGCCCTCGCCCCCACCAGCTACCACCCCTGCTCTTCAGGGTATGCCCATGTCCCCCTTCCCCACAGCTTCCCCTCCCACCACCACTCTCACACTCTCCTCTACCTCCATTGCAGCGGGCACGAAATCTGCGGGAAGCTTGCAGATAATGCTGCCAGATGCCTCACTCCACACTCAGTTTGGAATCATCTCAGGGTGCACACCCAGGGTGCACGATAAGCTGTGGGCTCCACTGCCACGTTAGCGGTTGCTATACTGGAAGTTGAAATCTTTCATGACCAAAACACTTTCCCAAAAATTGGTTCTCACCACAATTATTCAAGCTGGTTTTAGAATCACGAAAAATATTGCAATATATTTTCCTGGCCAGCTCTTAAATCACAGCTGAAATGCAGGAACAACTTGTTTTCAACACCTTGGAACCTTAAAGATCATTAAGTTCCAACCCCCCTGCCCTGGGCAGGGACACCTCCCACTAGAGCAGGTTGCTCAAAGCCCCATCCAGCCTGGCCTTGAACCCCTCCAGGGATGGGGCATCCACAACTTCCCTGGGCAACCTGTTCCAGTGTCTCACCACCCTCACAGTAAAGAATTTATTTCTGTTATCTCATCTAAACCTCCCCTCTTTCAGTTTAAAACCATTACCCCTTATCCTATCGCTCCACTCTCTGGTAAAGAGTCCCTCCCCATCTCTCCTGTAGGCCCCCTTTAGGTACTGGAAGGCTGCTATAAGGTCTCTCTGGAGCCTTCTCTTCTGCAGGCTGAACAATCCCAACTCTCTCAGCCTGTCTTCATAGGAGAGGTGCTCCAGCCCTCTCATCATTTCTGTGGCCTTTCGCTGGGCCCTTTCCAACAGGTCCATGTCCTTCCTGTGCTTATTATATAAGACATAAAATGATGCTTTCTATATAAGACAGGGAACATTTCCGGTGTCTGCTTAGATTTATTTGCAAATATGCATTTCAGCACTTTGGTGGGCTGGAATATTTTACTTCTGGCAAGTATTTAATCTGATGAGATTGATCCAATATAAATCATATAAAAAGTACATTAAACATAAGTCAAGTATTTTTCTGCTGATATATAGAAAAAAATACATAAATCTGGGATCTCTGTTCTTTGCAGTTCATTGTCATGGTTGTATGCTCTTTCTTTCTTTTAGCTGCAATTCTCACCCAAAATGCTGGCCACCTCTGTGCTATACTTAAACACTTTGAATTCCATCAGAAAACAAATACGTACATTTTACAAGAGGGAAAGAAATTAAGAAGAAATTGAAATATAGAAAATCTCAAAGATATTTCCTTTAATGAATGAGTGACTTTTAGAATCAGAGTTTAAGAGTAGTCTGTTAATTAACTAAAGCTGTTTTAAAACCTCTGGTTCCATATCCCTTCACACCCAGCTTCAGTTATGACATTATAATAAAGCAATTAATAATGACAAAAAATCCACAAACAGTCTTTGTCTTGAAAGCAACTTGGGGGCATGCTGAGCTGTGATTTGTGATTTCCCACCTGGAAACATTTCAGATCATTTCTACAGTATAGTCAGTCACTTATATTACTCAGAAACCATATTCTGTCCCAGCCAGTTTTCCAAGCAGTTGAAGCTTTGGCAAGATGTGCAAGTTTGTTTGGTTTTTTTTTCCCTAGCCATTTACTTCCCATATCTGTCTCTGTCTACAATTATGAGGACTTATTTTCTCCCCCTGATGTTATATACAGAGCAAAACAGACAGAAACCTTGATACCCTCCAAAATACAGAGCTTTATAACTATAACAAAAGAACTGAACAGTTACTGAAAGATGAGACATCTCCTAATGAGACTTAGAAGAAAAGGAATAAAAAAAGAACAACTTTTTTAGGGTGGTGTTCCATTACAACATGACATGAAACTACTACCAGCATTAATTGATTTCTAAGCAAGCTATCTGATACCAATTTAAATTGTGAAAAAAAATAAAGTAATTGAGTAACAGCCTTTAAGTAGACAGCTAAAAAAATCACTCTAACAAGCCTGACAGTAAACTTCACAGAAAACAGAACCCTATAAGAGACTAAAACCTTACACATTGCTTGCTTCTATTTTAAAGTACCTCATGAGCTTGGAGAGACCGCTTCTGTACTGTTCCCCTCCAAAATCAACATTAGGAAAGCAACATCCTTATCCAAGAATCCAGAGACGTATGTAGCTGATACTGCTAAATCTTGACTCTTACCCAAAAGCAGAGAAACAGAGGTTTGTGGGTAGCTGGGTGAGGCTGATTAGTCCCAGCTGCAGACCTAAACAGCCATTAGGAGCGCTCCTCAGCAAGCAGCCTACAGCTGGTTTAGGTGCAAATCAGTGATTGAAGCTGATTGTCCCCAGCTGAGTGAGCTTCAAACCAAAAACCTGGCATTACCAAACAAATGATTCCAACTCTTAAATAATATAACAACTGTTTCTGGTAGAACAAATGCTGGTTTTATTTGCTTCCTAAAAATTAAGAAAAATAATAATTAATTGAGGCAACTGCTTATATGATGGAATCTAGGCTACTCATACAAGTAACACAGCTTTGCAGGACATATGAGTTGTAACCACTGTTTTCTTCCTCCCCCTTCACCACCTGTTCACTTTTACCTTTAATTTTGCTTCTCTTCAGTTTTCTTCTAACTTTCTCCTTGCTGTTCTCAGTGTTATCAAAGGATGTGGATTCTTAGGGAAATTTCCAGTGATGTAGCCTAATTGCATTGTGTTTGGATCTATGTTATTCTTTAGCTGCTCACAATATAAGTTCAAGTCAGTAAATCAAAATAAAATAAAATAAAAAGGTCTGAGCACTGCGGTTGCTGTACTGCCCAGTAACACTATTTTCTCTGAAAAGAATGCTCCACTTGCAACAAAACCAACAGCTTTTAACCTTTCTTAGAGGAGAGGTATACCTAAATTTGAACAGATTTTAAGAATAAATTCATTATCTAAAGTATTTCAGCATACAGTTTAAACTCAAATCCATGACAAGTGCTCAAAACAGTAACAAATGTTCCTCTTTCTGTTTCATTTTTGAGACTCTCAAAACATTTTCCTTTTAATATCTACTGTTGAATACAAGTTTATGGGAAGCTCTCAAGCTCAATATTAAAAGCCAAATCCTTACCTACAGAAACTCGGTATGGTTGACCCTTTCACTGGAAGGATGCTGATTTACACAGGTGAGAACCCAGGTTTAAGTGTTTTATTCTATCAGCAGACTAAGAGAAAGTGAGTTGTTTTGCTGAGACTTCATCTACAGTGCGGCAATGATTATCAAAGCAAGGCAGATATTGGGAATTTCACTTTGCAAGACAAATATTGCACACGTGTAGTTGTAACTCAGCATAAAAATGTTCTATCAAGTTTCAATTCTGAAATAAAAAAAGCACAATTACTCTTTTTCCCATTGCAGTAGGAAAACACGACATACTAAGAAATAAGAGCAATGCATTCTTCAGATTGCAAGCAGATTGCCTGTGGATTACAAGCAAATAGGAAAAACAGAGTCACATTTTTGTATGAAAATAAAGTCATTTCTAAACTAATGGATCGATAGAACAAGACGCCCTACAAGTGCTGTGCCACAGATGCCACTTTCGCAAAAGTTCATCAGCAAAGGAGCACGATAAAAGGGAGGTATAGGCACTCAATTTCCATTTCATGTACAACCACCTTTGCAATGTAAACATCCTGGAGGAGCTGGAGTATTTGGAATCATACATTATTCTCTTTTTTAAGCACACTGGGGAGAAGTTTTGTTTGAAAATCAAGGGCACAGTCTGGTCTTCAAAGTTTTCAGGAATTTCTGCAGTTTTCCTACTTCAACTTGCCAGATATTAAAAGTGAAGGGTCAGATCTGCAGATGGTGTAAATAAGCACAACTCTGTGAGAGCTTTGAGCTTGCGCTCATTTATACCACATGGAAATTATATTTCTCACTTCCTCTGTGAGTAACTGCGCATGTATATATATATGCACAAATGTGTGGTGAATGCATATTATATAGAAAGTGACTGCTTTGATCTGTCAAAATAAAGATATAAATATAAAACAGGAGACAGGGTATGGAAATAATACATTCTGCATTTACTTTGAAAACTGAAAGCTATGGGGAAAGAAACATTGTTTATGTTCAAGGAGAACCCGGTGATTTGCTTAAATAATCTAAAACCAAACCACCATCACATGAAAGATTTAACAGCTTCCTGTCATGGCTGACAGGCTCAGGCTATGACTTGCTACCTTTTATATAAACAAATAATCACCAGACAGTGACGGATCCATTGTGGATTCATACTTTTATAGTATAGACCCTTATGCAGCAAAGCACTCAAGACAGTTAACTTTAAGCAACTGAATAGTCCCAGGGAGTTTTGTGAGCTCACTCACCTGCTTAAAATTAGCCATATATTTAATTTGAGACGTGCATTTTAACTCCATCATTAATCAGCAAAGCACTTCAACCTGTGCATAATGCAGCTGCTTTCTATAGGGCTTACACACATGCTTAAATACTTTTCAATGAGGACTGTGTGGTTTGATTCTTCAAGGTTTTGATCATCTTAGATATAGTCCTGCAGAGCATTCAAACAGGCAAGTCATATTCTATGCATAAGAATCAGTGAGATCCAACATTGTTTATAAATTAAACCACACTTCCAAACTTTATAGCACATGGCAAGACTAAGCCAGGAGGAGAACACTGAATATGGAGAATGTTAAAGTTAATCCCCAAAATATACTGCATTCACAATTTATTCTACAAATGTAGTTCAGTTGAAATTATTCAGTACAGTGGCTTAGACTATAATAAGAAAAAGACCTAATATGTTTTGCGAAAACAACGATGCCTCAGTAAAGGAGGGCTTCAATCCCTTGCTCTGAGCTTTGCTGCAGCAAACAAATAGCGTGCTTTGAGGGGAAACAGCAAGGGAGCAGCTCAGGCAACCTCCGACAAGCTTCTTTGCTACAAGATGGGTGCAGAGCCAGCAACGGTGGCCACGCTGCCGTGCACCAGCAGCTCACCAGGGCTCTCCACCACGCGGAAGGCAGGACGTGGCTGGGGGATTGCCTAGTGCTGCCGAGGTGGCCGAGCGAGCTGCTCACCCACCTGTGCTCCGGAGGATGTTCAGGATGAGGGGCGATGGACTCCCTGCTCTGGTACTGCCGGGGAGGGAGCACTCGCTCCAGCCAAGCCCTAGTTTCCAGTTCGTACCCTCGTAGCTACACAAGCACCTCCTTGCGCCTCTTCTGGAGCATATTCCTCTGCAGCTGCTAAAATCTTAAATTGGTAGTAAAAATGGAGGATTTTTCCAATGCAAATAGTTGCCTGCTTTCTCCTAAGATTCTTTACAGACACCGAGGTGTGCATAGTCTTCCTGTGCAGCTATTTCTGCTAAAACTCATTAGTATATTCATGGAAGGTGAGGAAAAAATCAGGGGAAGCAATCTCAATTTTTTTCCTGTGGCCATAGGTTTCTTAAGATAATGATAATGAAAAGTATGAAGAAAGAAAAAAATCCCAAGCTGGTGTGGGCCAAGTCTCTAAATAGGATAAATCTAGTCAGCTGACTTGAGCATTATTCATTTTTAATTAGTGTGAAGCAAATATTGCGATTTGTGCCAAGCTGCAAAATCACACTGTCTTCATGAGGAACCAGCTTGACAACAGAGACAAATTAATCCCTGCAAGAGTACTCCTTCTGTAAACTCACCATCAATATGCCTCATTTAAAAAGTAGTATGCTGAGTATGCTCTTCCATTAGGCTGCTTTTGTATCACAGTTTGACTTTTCTTCCCTACTGCTTAAACTAGAAATGTTAAAAATCTCAGGACTTCTATCATCCCATAAATATACCTGTTGTGTAATTATGCAAATCCAATTAGGAGCAGTCAATGGAATGTTTATTTATCCAAAATTCTGACCCACATTGCCTGCTGGCCTTGTGGGTGTGTGACTGCATTTTTACCTCTGTTCAAACACAATATTTCACCTTAATGCAGACAGTGATTTTGCTGCACTGAGATCTACAGCCTTTTCCAAATAGCAGTGTTCTAATAAAGTGAGGAAATCCAGCTACAAAGGGAAATTACAACTTAGCTATGGGGATACATTTGAGAAGACACTAAATTATCCCAATTTTGAAAGATAGTGATGGTCCATTAGCAACAGCGGGTGGTGGTGGGCAGGAATTACTTATATTGGGCATTCGAACTACTATTTGGGAAGGAAACTGTTTTGGTTTTGATTTTTTTTGTCACATGAAATTGCACCGGCAATATTTGCAGAAGGAGACTTTACATTCGCTAGATGTGTTTCTCTATCTTTGTCCTCCGATTGTGTTTCACAGACAAAAAAAAAGATGTTTTACAGCCATTTCTACCAAGACTATAAATATGGCCATGAAAAGGTTTCTTTTTTACAAAATCAATGGGGAAAACAGAAAAGCTGTGCTTATAGTCATGAGCTTAGCCTTGTCATTCAGGGATATGACTTCACCAGAGAGTGTTGCATCCATTATGCAGCAGATTCCTTGAAATCTTAAAGAAAGAGATGGCACCAGAGGGCACAGTCACTGCAATACCATTACCTCCTGCCCGTTAAAGCTATTCCTTGCCTCATTCCTTTCAGCCGTGGGTTCCTCCCCATTTTCAGTCATGTACACAAGACACAAAAAAATAGCTGATCAGTTTTTCTTAAAAGCTTTCCCCTTAACCAGAAACCTGTTGTTTATCAAAACATTTATATACATAATATATGTCATACATATAACATATATTATATATATAACAAAACACAGAAGGTTAAATAAAAAAAGGCCACACAGCACAGCAGACATGTAAAAACACAATTCAGTAATCCTGTGTTTAAACTTAGAAACTGTGTGGAAGTTTAAATCGTTGTTAGAAGCAAAAAGGTCTCTTTTTGTTTTCTTGTTTGTTTGTTGAATTTTAGTTGTAATTCACATTTTAAATATTTGTTACCTCTATGCTAATACCAGCTGTTAAATTCTCTGAGTGAATTGCCATTTTGACTATAAAATAAGATTCTGGGGAAAGGAGAGATCTGAGCATGGTGAACTTTTCCAGCAAGAAATGGATAAACTTTTCTCTAAAAAAAAGTAACAGTAAGGGAATAATGTTGAAATCCACAGAAAAAAATGTACGGCCCTCAGTCCCAGTAACTGGTCTTCTTTGGCACTTGAGAACGATCACAAGTAGTTTGCCTTTTTATTCATATAGAACAAAATTTACAAAGTCATTCATACATTTTTGTTTGTTTTTTTGTTTTGTTTTTTACTGACTTCGAAAATTGGGAATATTCAAAATACACTTTTACCCCACTTCATTCTTTCATTATTTACAGGTATATACAAGAAAAATGTAAGAGTTTGTTTTGTTTTTGTTTTGTTTTGTTTTTTTTTGTTTCTTTTAAATTTTGTATTAAAAAGCTCTGCTGGTTGTTTTACTGTTTGTTTTCATCATATGGATGTTCCATGCGAGGGCTCCATTGCTTCTGGAATGACTCCCCCTGGCACAGACTGAAATGACATTGGGATCGGGGTTTTCACGGGACTCTGACGAAATAGTCCTCCATTTGGTGACCTGTGTTTACACTGTATGGAGGGCATGGTGGCTGAGCTGCTCAGGGGCAGTGGCAGGTTGCTGCCGGAGGCAGCTGTGAGTGTCCTGCTGGCACCATGAGTTGTCTGTTCTGGTAAAAAGGTGGTGACAGAAAGTTGCGTGTTCTGGTATTCGCGTACCGGCTCCAGGGTCTGAGTTGGCTGCATGCCACCAATCTCCAAAGCTGAGATTTCAATGGACGCTGGAGAGATCTGCTTGTGGGCTATGTCTTCATCAATTAAACTGTTCATGCGTCTGTGGACCTGCTCCAGGTTCACTTCTTTGTCCTAGGGAGGAAGAAACCACAACAATCAGTCCGAACGCAATCTAAAATCTCATCCGGCACCACTCCACTTCCTCTGTGTGACAGGAGCTGCTCTTCATTCATTACATTGCTTCGATTTCATCTGTGCCTATGCAAAACCTCAGAGTCTGCCCAACATCTCCAGCTGAGAAGCACATGCTGAAGAAAACACCAGTTCAATCTCAGCCTGCAAAAGCCCTTGATGCTGTCAATCCCATCTTCCTTGGGGGTAAACTGATGCCTAGTTCAGCTAACAGGAGCTGGCACCAGGGACCAGCACATCCTACAAGCCCTTAGCTCACCTTGCACAAGCCCAGGAGAAAAAGCATATGGCAGGCAAACAAATGAGTTGGGACTCCAATCTCCAGTGAGCCATTTGCCACCTTGTAACACAAGACAGCTCACCGTTGTCTCATCGAGTTACAGTGCATTTTCTAAGGAACTTGTCAGTAAAACACTGTGCACAGCCTAGCTAACCCCAGGGTAGTTGTTTCATGTGCCAAAATCTACTGGCCAGGGGTTGTGATGGTGGAGAAGTCTTCCCTTCCAGCAGGAAGACCTGGGTCACCTATGCGGCACTGACTATAGACCTACTGGAACAGCACTAGAGACCTATTCTGGGAGCCCTGGGGAGGGAACCACTCGTGTTTTAAACATTTGTGTGACCAAGTATAAGCTGCCTATCATTTTGACATGTCATCTTCTAAAAGTCTGTCTGTGGTCACAGCTTGGGAAAGTAACGCTGGTCTTTAGAAAATGCATCACCATTTTCTGAGAAGGCATTGCCTAAGGTTCCCAGAGTGGTTTCTTCAAGGGACTTTAGAGACAACTTATTCAACACGTTTTAGCTTCCATAAGGAAATGCAGCAGCAGAAGTTATTAAAACCTGAAGCAGCAAAACCTATGATGGGCTGTTTATCACCTCAGTGTGGCATTCCAGATGCTCAAATTGGAAAGCAACAAAACTGGCAGGGTAAAGTTAACCACTTGGGATGTTGTTTGACTGAATTTTAATAGCTAGCATTGTATTGCCAGTAAAAAGGTATTATATTATATAATTTCTCTATATTTCATAAAGCACAGCTATGATCTGGAGTTGTAGTTATTTGGTGCAAGTGTAACATACAGCAGACTAGCGGAAAAGCATCTAGAAAAGTCCAGCAATTCTGGAACTGGAGAAATTCCCTGGTCTGACAGAAATCTGTAATTGCACCAGACAGCCAGCAAGAGTGTAGCCTAAGCAGGACTACCTGAAACTTCTGTGTTCCAGTATTCCCTGACTGCCCACAGATCAACGTGTGCTTAAATGTTGGTGAAACCCAACACCAGCAGTCTTACAGAGGCTACGATTCATGCCAAAAATGAGGGTCTGGGAACAGAGAAGTCCAAGGTGCTGCCACTGCCACCCACACCTCATGATCTTTTGCCACTGGTGTTCAGGTAGAGCACAGAGAATTACAGTATTATTCCAGTGGTACACACTGCTGTGCAACTTGGCTTATACCTCTAAATTGACAAGTCAGCTCCAAAGCCCTTCATTCCCATTGGAATGAAGGGTTTTGGAGCTGACTTGTCAACTACAGATTTGATTCTAGCCTTCTGACTTAGCACCACTTCTACATGACTCAAGAACCATTGGATTTGCTGATCTCTGCATGGATTTGGAAACGAATTAGTGTTACATGATGATGAACCCAAACCTGCGTCCTTAGCTTAGGCTAAATCCCTATTGATTTCAGCTGGACTACAACTGTTCAACAACTACAGGGCTGAGCTGCACATTGCGCCTCTTTTGCTAATCTGTAAAAAATTAATTCCTATTTCATTTACATTATAAATCCAGCAAACTCTTAATGAAGCTCCCAGAAACCTGGGGGATATCATCTCCCTCACCAATGAAACAAACTTTTTTTTAAAAAAAAATACTGATTTTTCAGCCAAATCCTCTAATCAGATAATTTTGAGAAAATCAATGGACAATAAATAAAAAAATAAACTTCTATGGCAGAAAGGGCCCACAAAATACTGTATCAGATAACCCATGCAGCTGTGTTAAGTCCCTCTTGCCAACTGCCATACCTGAACTCTCAGGCTCTTCATTCAGTAAGGCAGACAATGCACCAAGCTGATGATAACACTGGGGCTCTTTCATAAAGTCTGTAGCCAGGTAAATTACAGATTTGTGGTATAACAGGCCAGAGGATGATATGGACTTAATTCATAATTGTATTTATTTCTATTTCTTGTGGACTGGGGGCAAATATGAGAAGTGTCCTCATATTACCCCCGTTGGGAGTAAAGCCTCGACCCTCTACAGGTGGGTTCTTTTCGCCCAGACGTCCGGATGCTGTTTTTCTCAGCTGCCTGCCAATAAAAGCTTGCTGCAAAGTTCTGCTTAGCCACAAACTGCCACAGCGTATGATGGTATCTTGTCTAAGGAAGATAACTCCCAGAATCCCCTTATACAATGTTTCTCTAGGTACCTTGTACTATTTCTTTTCTCAAAAATGCTACTAGCTTTGATTTAGACTCCTAGGTTGGCATTCTAGGCGACTGGAACTCAAATGCTTGCTAAGCTTTTACTACAAAATAAGAAAAAAGTAGAGAATTCAGGTTAGAACTGAGCAAATACTAGAACAAATTTTCCTAAATAAGACTTTGGAGAACTGTTCGTGACTCATTTGCATTTTTCTGAGCTTTTGCCAAATGCTAATGCTTTCTTCAGATCATTTCAAGTGAAAATATACATCAACATTTTATTTGTATTTTTTGATTGCAAGCACATCCTCAGTGCATTCTGTCCTGCTTTGCTAAGGGAACAAATATCATGTGATTGGGTAATAGCCAAGCCAGAAGGAAAGGTAGAGTTTCAGTATTCGCAAAATGCAGTCATTAACCATTTGCAGAGGAAAAATACATTTCTGAATAAGTGTGCTCTTCATTTGGAGCATTTGTGCACAGAAGGTTATAAAATCCAAAGGAGGAATTAATCCTGGTTATATATTTAGCTTAGCTCTTCTAAGATGTAAACACGGAGGGCCACAGATAGGATGCTCTTAACAGACATCACCTGGTCCAGACCACAGGGGTTATTAAGGACCACATCATCTGGAAAGTTTCCCTCTGCTGGCCTAACAGGATTACCCTCTTCTACTGTGCACAGCTCAGCCCTGGGACAGCATTCATCAGACAATGGTAATTTGCAGTTGCTTATAATTCACAATATAAAGTTATCTTTCACTGTGCTAAAGATTTCATTATCAAGGAAAAGAAAAACACAGTTTCTGCACACAGACATCACATTTTATCTACAACAGAGGATGAAGTAAGTAGAGAAGTAAATACTTGGGGGATGTTTTTTAAGAGGTAAGGGTGGGGATTTGATTTGCCTACTTCTATCTTTTTTTTTTTTAGCATTAAGGACAACTTTCTGGCCTTATTATGATCAGAGAAAACTTTTTAAAGGCTTACAAGAGCCCAGAAGTTCACATTATTCCTTTTTTGTTGTTGTTAAGATAAAATGTTTGTAAAGGTTAAGGAAAACAACTCTGTCTCTGAGGAATAATAAAATCACATTTTTAAAGGTCCTCCCCTTTTCTTTGTCTTACTAGATGATGAGCAGCGAAATAACTAAATGTCAAGCTTCATATGCAACTATCTTAATGCTGAATGAATGATTTTTCAAATGCTTTAAAAAGCCCCTAAGATAAAAATTAGAAAACCTTGGAAAGATTAGCTTGTTATTACATACTAGAAGGCTGCCTTGAATCCCAAGATTTTCAGAACTGAAAGTTTGGGGATAGCTTTATTTGACAAATCAAACTTTCAGAATTTGTAAATTCTGTAAACCTCTTCTTTATTTTCCTTGATTTTTCTCCTGGAAAATTCAGTAAACGCATATGTTGCTGAAAAGTAACAAGGTAAATGGAAAAAGCATTAAATGGCAATAAAGCCAGAAAAAACAAATGTTAAAAGTTACGATGTTTTCTTCCTTGTCAGCTCAGTGTTCTCCTTCATTTTTAGTTCTATAATTCTCATTAAATATGAGCCATTTGTTATAATTTTAAGCACTGAGTTAGCCCGCATTTTTTTTTCATTTCCTGAGGCTTTGTCACCTTAATTGTGAAATGGTAATGTAGCATTGCAAAAGATTTTCAAGCTTTATGATGCTGTAACTGCTCTCTATTTTTGCATTTCTCTACGACAAAAATTGGAGAATTAAATTTAATAAATTACTATAAATTAATAAATTGAGGCTTGGAGCCAGGGAATGGCAGAGGCAGCAGACCTGGCATCTGGATGGAAAAACCAAGAACCATAGTGGAGGTTGGTGTGCCAGTTTTCTAGCACAGAGACTTTCCTTGCCCAAAGGAGAGCCCCCCAAGGAAGCCGTACTGCTTCTCTTCAAAAGGTTTCTGGCTCCAGCTCCCCTTAGCTCCAGTTGGGTCTCTTCAAGAGCCAAATGAATGAGCTTCAAACTTAATACTTCAGTGTCTGTGAGAGACACGTTATCAAAGGTTTATACTCTCTTTTTCTTTACTTAATATGCAAACCAGTTAATATTATAAACATGTCACGTCACAGATGGTTGATGCCAATTCAACTTCACTTTTTATATATAGCTACCTTGGATAAATGTATATGCTTGTGTTGCTAGAAGGAGATAAAATATTTTTCCTTTGCTACCTTCATAATTCTATTCTCAATATTAATATTGTACTCCAAGTAGATCAGCTGAATAAATTAATCAGTGAAGGGAACAAAAAATATCACATGTAAGGACAATTAATTATAAACCCAGGCTTATCCTCCTCAAGCTTAAGGAAAACAGCTAACCAAATATTGCTTCTGGTCAGGAAATTATCTTATTCATAAATACCAATTTAAATGTCATTCTTCCCCAATGAGTTTGAGTTCTGGAAGGGCAAACGAAGGGCATGTTTCTGATACATCCCAAGCACTTGCTCATGAGCCACAGGTTTAATGGCCTATGACTGACAGCAGGAGCACACCGTGGCAACTGCTGGCATCAATGGGAAAGATGCTCACCAGAACTACCTGGGAACGACTAACCCTGCATGACCGCACCTGCAAGAAACTATGACTGCCTTTCAGGATGAATCAAGTTTGGTCTTACCATGTGGAAATTAATTATGGCAAGATATAAATGCAGACAGGATGATTTACAAGTAATCAATATTTTTTTTCGAGCTTATTTTTCTGTGACTTTTGACAGTGGGCACTAATACAAGCACGTGGGCAGTCAGATTGAAAGAGTATGAAACTACTTGGGAGGTTTGGAGTCAGTTAACATTATCAAATTTGAGAGATATCTCACTGAGTGTTGGAAAGGAGCTACCGGATGATGTTTTCAAGAAATTGTCTACATCACTCTAAACACAATTAATACAAAGGTAATACTGTTCAGCTGCCACTTGGGATTTTCCAAAGGGAAGATTTTTGAGAAAAATATTTTTACTAATGACACTAATGGGGCTTCTTGGTCCTACTCATGATTTCTCTGATCTTATCACAAAGTTCAAGAGAAGCCACTCAGATAAAAATACTGCAAGCTGATGAAGAAGTTTCAGTAAGGCAAAAAAGGGAGGCAAATGTCTGAAAAGGAAGCCTGAATATCTGCAGAAATTTGATGCTGAAACTACGCCAAAACTGTGGTAAGTTGCATCTGCATCCCCCACATGCGAATAAAACCACACTAGACTAGAGGAGAAGAAAAAGACTGATGGTCCTGACCCTAAATATCAAGCACTAAAAATTCAGAAACATAGCCAATATGGGCAGACAGGCACATACACTGAGGGACTATCATGAATGTGTCAATACCTCCCGGTCAGATGCTGATAACCGTGCCAAGTATTAAAAGCTTGCTAACGCTGTTCTTAATAAGCCTCAGGAGATATGCAGAATATAATGGTTTTAAAGCAATATAGTCTTAATCATCAATCATGGCACACTTCTGTTTGTTTGTTCCTGTTAATATGAATATGACAATATGAAGAATTATCTTTCAGTGAGAGAAGGAAACCAAGACATAAACATTAATATTACATTTTCCTTGTGTGAAAAAAAAATAAGTTAATTCTGTGGTTTGGACTGGGGTTAAACTTTGAGTCAAGCCCCAGCCTCAGACAGACAGGTCCTCTTCTGGCCTTGAACAGGTTACACGCCATAAAAATACCTCTTAACCCATACCTATATGTTAAAAACCACAAGTGTCAGTGGTCATGAGATAGAGATGATGGAAGGCACACATGTACCCAGCTGGGCAGAGAGGAAGTCTCTGAGGCACTTGCATGCACAGCCAGACATACCATGTAACTGAAAAACAAAGCAAAGAAATAAAACTGAAACAATGAGGTTTCTGTGCTCAGGTACCCACAGGGTATTCTCTTCTTAGCTCAGTGTCAAAACCCACAGCTCCGCTCAGCTACCAGCTTCTGTCCGTGGGGTTTCAGACATCATGGGCTCAAACATTTAGCTTATTAAGAAGAAATGAAGAAGCAGCAGCTCTGCATATGTACGTTTGTTTAAGATTATTTTGAAATTCTGTATTCACCCAGGGTCATAATCATTACTTTCAGCTGCAGCTACTGCATATGTAAAGCTGCAATTTTAATTTATTCCAGGAGGCTCTGACAGAGTGGCAAAACCAGACATAATTGGCTTACTCACGAAGAAAAAGCAGTGATGATATATGTAATAGATGTGCTGCAAAACAATGACAACATAGTAGGGTGTTATATTAATACAAATAACCCCTTTTAATCTGACTCAGTTTTCTACACTCATTATTCTAGAGATTCTGCAGTCATGAATGCAGTGAAATGCAGACAGACGTGTAAACAGATGCTGTGATAATGTATGTTTGCTGTCGTTAATTTAACACAGGCAACTGACCTAGTCAAATAGCACCTAACGTTACATAAAATTTGCGGAGTGGTTTCTGAGTGTACTCTGCTAGATGCCGGTTTGACCATAACAGTATTTTACTAGAAATAAGTACAGATGCACCTCAAGAGCCTACTTGAAAAACTACTTTTATAAATAGGCCCAACTCTACAATCAAGCTTCTGCTCTTATAAGTGGAAACTATACCATGTATTTTAAATTAGCAATTAACTAAGCTATCATCCATAAAACAGCTGTTAGAAAAATGCATTGAGACTGACATCAGTTGAGGTCCAGGAAACTGCTATCCAATTGAAAGGGTAAAATAAATGAATGAGTTTTGCAATATATCAATTTCATTCAATGTGTAATCATCTTCAACAAAATAAAACTTCATAAAAAATTATGTACAACAGGCCACCTTATTCACTAGGAGGTGCTCTCCTTCACCAGAGAGCAGAAATTCTTTTATGAAGAGACAATAATATTCTTTTCCCTTCTAAGTAAACCTGAAAAAAGTGAGAAATAACAGAATGCTGCAAAGATGATGTTAATGTAATAGAAAATTGTTTCAAATACATTGCCAAAGTTTATTGCCACCTACCCACAGCCAGGGAATATCTATAATTGGTGAAAGTAAGAAACTATTACCAAAAACCTAGAGATCAATCAAGTAACAGTGACTTGCTCCAGAGTTGCTACAAGTAGCAAAGAGCTTCATGAAGCAGTCCATATCTTCCCACACTCATGTTGCCCCCACATTATCCAGGTTTGATTCATCTAACCTGAAATCACACCTAGCCAGGGAAATATTTCTGATGATGGCTGTAGCTGTCCCATAGTTTGTGCCTGTGAGCCTTTTCCCAAAATGCACCAGACAATAAGCTCTATGCCAAGACACTGGAGCTGATGATGCACACCAACTTAAACCAGCTAAACATCTGCTGTTGTTTTATTTTTTCTCTTCAACTGCATCCACATGCTATGGCACTGTGTGAATAAATATGCAGGGCACAATAACAATGGGACAAGCATTGCATATTAGGTGACAGCAGGTAGCCCCACAGTCTCTTGCAGTGATCTGCTTCCACAGTCATCACAATCCATGAACCTAGTGCAATCACAGAGAAACACTGGCTAGTCCTCACAACCAACAGCAGACTCAAACCTGCAAGGTAAGAGGCTGTGATAGCATCCTCGTTTACTACTCAATAAGAAATGGGACATTCAGTCTCATGCTGAGGTATTCAAGCTTTAAAATCCTTACCGACCTTGGTTCACAAGCATTAGAAGCTGGTAACTCAACTACAAAGAAAATCAATGACTAGTCCACATTATACAGATGTTGCCACAGTTTTCGTGAGGTTAAAAATAAACAGGATAGTAAGAGAACACAGAGAAACATTTTTCAATGCAAACAGCAAAATGCAGTACTGAATGAGTGCTGGTTGATGAGCATGCCAATGTCTCTGCAAAGGAACTTTTTTAGGAGAAAGGAGAACTTGCACATCGGGAAACCTTTACTGTGCACACACTGCATGTATTGTAGTTACAGGCATTTCCAACAACACCAAGGTTAGGTTCAAGGGGAGTTCCAGGGAGTGGTAAAGATGAGGAGAAAACTAGCAAGGATTCATTTGTGCAGGCATTTTCAACAACAAACCAATTATCTGTATGTTTATCATAAATTCTCACCATGCTTCTGAGGCCCAACATCACATCATTGGCCATCTCCAGATAGAAAGGGAAAGGAAGACGTGGGGAGACAAAAAAAGGATCAAGATAGTAAGGCTAATAATGTGATCAATATTTCACTCTTACTAGCAAATATATACTTATTGCTTCTTATACTTCTGGTTTGAAACAGCAAATTCTAGCCACTGCACCCAAAGAGGATGGCCCTGAAGAGAGTGGCATTTTCGAATCCAACTACATCTAAAATGACCCTGTGAGGTGACAGATTATTCTTGTACAAAGTAAAGATTAAATTCACGAAGGTTCTGTTCCAAAACTCACCAAAAATTAATGGATTCTTTACATTGCTTTACACAGCTTTTAAATCCTAAATTATTATATAGTCCATAAGGGATGTAATTTTTCACTCTACTGAGCCCAAAGCAAAGCAACGCTACCCTTTAACAGTCAGATTTACTCTACTGGAGCATCAGGCATAACAGATTGCTCTATCATCATCCTTTCTCACCATTCCAGCCTAGTCAAATGCAAATCTCAAAAGTTCCTATTTTTTTCTATTCTGCCAGGAGTACATGAGAGAGTTGGCACAGGAGATGCAAGGAGTTGCTTCTACATCCTGTTTGAAGCCCAGTGATGGTTGCCTTGCAAAGCCTCTCCTCTCTGCTCCAGCCATGTGAAAGCCTTACAAAGCTCCTACTGACTATTAGCCACAAATGTTTTGATTAAAAAATTAATTTTGAAAAGGTTTCTCCACCGTCATTCGGGGCTTTATTTTGGAAACTGCCCAAGCTACTATTTTGACATGAGAAAAGACATGGCCAGCCAAATCATTAAAATAGTTCAGCATAATAAAAAATCTGGCCACCAGTTTCCCAAAAGAGAACTGATACTGAATACTTCTGAAGAAATAGTATTTGTTATGTTGAGTAAGTCCAGGTAAGTCTTTTCTACATATGTGCTCATGAATATGGTTCTGAACTTATGGAAAATCATAACCAAACTATCAAGTTGGTTTTTTTAAAAAAAATAGATATTTCCCACAATATTAGCACCTGTGAGTCCTTAATACTTTGGTAACATTGAGCACAGGTTATTTTAGGTATTATAAAATTATTTAAATTCAATGGATAAATATATTTATAAATTGCTTGTTAATATTATTGTACAATAAGTTCAATTTTCAGCAAATCACTTCAATGCACATGTAACCTCGAGTTTATGCTTTATATGTGTTGGTTTCAAAGCAACTCAAGTTTGATTCCTAGACCGCTAAAAGGAATGGAAATGTTTTGGTGATCTGAGTGAGATCAGGATCAAACACTCCTTTAATTTTATGCACATGTTTAAATGCTTAGTTGGATCAAGACCTAAGACATTTTATGAACCATAAAAAAGAAAAAAAAAATATTGAGAAACCAGCCATATTTTATGTTTTTTATTTTAAACTTTTACTGATTTTGTTATTACTGAACATTCAACCCCCCCTCAAAAAGTCACCTTTAAAATACCACTGTAGGCTGAGATAAAATATACAAACGTTAGCTCTGTAAACATTGTGTGAAAAATCTAAAAGAATCTGACACATTAAGGCTCCAATTCAGTAAAATACATAAGCTCATGCCAAGCACATGAGTGCCACAGAAGTTCTCTGGGATAGGTGATGTAATGCAACTTAAGCAAGTACTTAAATTCATTACCAAACTGGAACTTTAAACAGGTTGTTTCTTTTTGACTTCCCTCCATGGCAACATTCATTTTTAAGCTTATTTCTGTTCAATATTTTTTTGCCCCCACTAAGGTTCACGCTGAGTAAATCCAGATTATATCCCTAAGAATCCTATTAGCAGGGTTTTCTTACATGAGTGAGAGAAAAATTAAACCAAACAAAAAATTCCCTTCCTTGCAGCTAGGGAAATACGCTGGAACAAAACTTGAATGCTTCAACACTTCTGCTTTGGGTAGCAGAAGCACGGACCTGGTGTCATTAATCACAGGGATGACATGTCACTTTTAAATCCATTACAGCCTTGACTTAAATCTATGGTGATCAATAGCAAGAGTTGACTGATTTCATTGGAATCTGGATGCGCACACTGTCTGTGAACAGAATTTCAGAATATCTGCTTCATTGCTAGGGATCTCTAAGGAGAAAATCTTGTTTCTTCACTCATGTAAGAAACAACACTGAGTTAGTTAAGATGCCCTTCCAGCTATTATCGGTTTCTGTACAAGGCAATTTATATATTATCTCCTCCTTTTTTTTTTTTTTTTT
>NW_015090828.1:3554156-3727674 GCF_001431845.1 Calidris pugnax | reverse complement strand
CGGGTTTTTGTCAAAGGCATTTTTATTTTTTTCCCCCCTTTTTTTTTTTTTTTTTTCTTTTTTCTTGTCAACTGATTCTTCCAGCTTATAATTCATCATCAAACAACATTAAACTCTGTGTTCTGGGATGACCAATTCCTAACACTGCTTTGCTGATTTAAAAATGCTAGTTAAATGAAATTTCGCAGCTTATTATATTCAAAGCTAGTTTGAAACTGAATTTCTAGATGGCATTAAAATGCATTATTTTGCCAGTGTTTGCATGATTTATTTTCCCCAAAAAACTTTATTTAATCTTAGAAAAGTAGAATACAATACAGTGGTACAAACAAATGATCATTTATATGCAACTGAGCAAAAAATGT
This sequence comes from Calidris pugnax, assembly GCF_001431845.1. Lineage (NCBI taxonomy): Eukaryota > Metazoa > Chordata > Aves > Charadriiformes > Scolopacidae > Calidris > Calidris pugnax. The sequence continues at coordinate 3,727,309 of NW_015090828.1, read as the reverse complement.
ACAAAGATTTCAGACATGTCATAAAAATACAGAAAAAATAATTTAAAAATAAAACCAAGATAAAATATAGAGGACATGCAATGAAGGGAAAATAAAATATCAGTTTGATGATCTTATGCTTCCTTTCACTTTGAAAAGGAATCATCCCAGGGGAAATCAAATTGTCAGATAAAAAGATAACACCACAAAGGAGACAAGGTAAATGAAGTGACAAAGACAAGGAAAGTGAAAATAATGGTGAAAGCATAAGACTCTGTAATAATTAAAAACAACACTGCTGACACCGTGCTGAAAGTACGGAAGCCTCAATTGCCATGGAATATCTGGCTGGAGAACGGAAGTGAGATGAACACAGTGCAAACCACAATTCTTAGCAGTGACAAATTATGATCCATTGGACTCATATCTGCTAGCTCTTATTTCCACTTCTAAGGTACACTGAATTTCATAGTCTTCTAACACCAGAGGAGAGTCCTAGTGGGTAACTTGCATGACTGCTAAAGCTGGAAATATGGATTTTTGAGGTAGGCTGGAATTTGCATACTATTTGTTTGTTAGGAAATTTAAGGCAGATCCTACAAGGCTGCCCTGGCCAGAGATGCAGGTTTTCTCTCTTTTGTCCTGCATACTGCCAAGACACTTGTAATAATTTTTAGAGTTATTTTGCTACCTCCCACTATCCTATAGAGCTAGAGAGTACTGAAGAGTCTAGACTTTTTGAGATTCAATAACAGTAGCAAGAAACAGGAATGATAAGATGCTGTTACTAGTACACAAGTCTGTTCCCACTCTGGACAGTACATGAATTGCTGCCCCCTTTTAATCATTTAAAAATACAAAGTGAGAACAGAAAAGTGAACAGAGTTTGTTGAATAAAATGATTTTGCAGAAGCGTGAGAAAGTTAAGAAATCACAAACTAAGCTGTGAAGATTATGAATGTTAATGAATTATAAATTTGACACAAGTTATGAGACAATGACTAGTAACAACTCAGGAGGTGGAAAATGATGCTATTCCTTAACCAGAAAAACCCCAACATCTTCATGCGCTACTAAATCAAGACACACTGGATAAAGTTTCTGAAACATTCACATTGCTAGGAGCAGCACAGCCAGTTTGGAGAAAATACATTTCTGGTTTATAATGTATATTATCTGACCTAAGAAAGAATCAAGCTAAGAATTTCTTGAGATCATTCTAACATTGTCTTTCAAGACCTATATTAACTGTAAGTGAATGAATATCACCTTTTATGGAATTTGCAACAAGTATCAGTTCCCAGCAAAAAAATCATTCTGTAAAAGTGACTAAGTTTCTTTGATGTGAGGGGTGCCTGTCAATTTGTTTTTAGTGAATACAACTTCTGCACAGTCAAAAATATGGGAATTCAACTTTCTTTCCAAGAACAATATGATATTTTATCTTTGCTTCTAAGTTTTCCTTGTTTTGGAGTATAGTATGTGGATGAACTAGAAGTGCTTTCTTAATAGTTCTGAAGAGATCTCAGAAGTAATAATCTTCAAGGGGGATCATACATCACAATAAGACATAGCCAATAAAGCACAGAGGATGCTGGGGAGTCCACTGCAGTAAGCAGCTACACTTGATCATAATGACAATGAAGATTTGAAAACTGTCTTTCAGTGTGTCAAAGGGAATAAAACATACCAACAATCTGATGATGTGGCAAAGCCCTTAGCAGTTAAATGATCCAAATTATATTATAACTTGCTGATATATTGAAATAAATGAATAGGACTCATACCAAAAGAGACAGAAATACAGCGATAATTATTGAAAGCCTGACATTTCTATGGTACCAGGTTTCAATAACTTTATCTGATTGCTCAGTTATTCAGAATGGATATAGAGCGACTGAACGGAGATTCCAGAATAAATATTAATTTTCATTTTTTATTTCAAAATTCTCCAAATTTCTGAAGCTTATCAAAGTCAAAAGATTAGGTATCAGTATTGCAGGCTGAGTAGCAGCTGTGTAAATTCAAGATTTTAATACACAGAGGTAGATGTATGAGCTGGCTAAATATGAATGTGCGTATAGGATGGCTGAGTAATAACAATAATTCAGAGAGGATGATTATAAATTCTAGTAAATCCGATTTCAAAAAGATGACCAAATGTCATTTTTTCTAAATTATAAAATAATTAGGGCATTTAAATATTACTAGACATCTTTCCCACTTTAAGAGATTACAAACTTGAGCCTTAATAGAAGATTATGGCATAATGTTGCAGCTATACATTTTTCCTGATGTTGGAGCTAATCTTTCTTCTGTTAATCTGATTTGATAAGGATTAAATGAAGAATTAAAAGATTTTTACAGCAGAACTCATTAGAAACATTTTTACAAATCTTCTTCAAATAGAATATAAATATCTTGTATCAACACCCTGAAAAAAAAATAAAAAATCAACCCAGCCTTCACTCTTTGAGCAAGAAATTTAGCTATTCTTTGCTATGACAGAATTGTGAACCAATAGCAACTGTGGTTTTGGGAAAGTAAAGGAAGTCCATCTTTCCTGGAGGTTTATGTTAATGAACTGACTTAACAGTCAGTTCACTGACTTAAAAATAGTATTTTTTTAATTGGGTGGGGCACATATTCTTCATATGCAAAGACTGTAATTGGAAGTAGTCTCCATCTGACATAACTCTTATATGATGAAGTCTACATGATAACAGAAAGTCCCTACAAATATAGATCAGATTAATTTCAAAGTCCAAGTTAGGCTGTCAGGTTTCAAAAGACAGGCTTCCTGGTCCTCCCAGTTACATAGGTAACACTACATTTTTCACACTCGTTGTAATTAAGGGTTGTGATTTATACCACACAGACATCTGAGTCCTTGAACACCTCAATGTATTGGCTCAGGCTAACCTCCACAAAAGCAAAAAGCATACAAAGTGGAAGAGGAAAAGACAACGAACTGGCAAATATCAACACCTTAATGTCAGCTGAAAACACGTCTCCAATGCTAATGAAGGCTGTGCACGTTCTTACAGCCTCAGACTTCACAGACCCTTGACATAAAAAAATGATAGTCTCTAAAAAGAAAATCCTTTCTCTCTCTCCAGCAAGCTGCATGGCCACCCAACCCTGTCATAAATCTGCCAGAGCAGTCGTGCATCCATCTCCCCAACACCTCTCTGTTTTTTGAGTTGGCACTTGTTGGCATGATGCAGACTATCAAGTGAGTCCAGTCAGAGAAAGAATGTTACACAAGGGCTCTGCAAGTTATGACAACTCCTCATTCAATCCTGAATCCACTGTAATTTTCTACAATGGATTTATAAGGCTCATAACAAGGTAAGGGTCACAGAAGCCAAACACTCCCTCCTTGTCCTTTGAGTCATGAGGTGACAGCAAAGGTGACAAAATCAGCCCCTTCTGTGAACGTCCTCAAGCTCTGCCACTGTTCCTGACTCAAGCAGAGGGATCCCCAAGACTCAATGCACCCATCATCCCTGGATCCTTTCCTTCCCAAAGGTCTGAAACTTGGTTCTCCTAAATACATTGAAAACCTTCTACCAATCTACACCGCCTGTTCTGAAACTTGGTTTCCTATCTCAATCACAGTAGCCATCAGCAATCCTGCTTCATTCCCTCTTCACTAGTAGTACACAAATATATCTGTCCACTAATCTAGCAAGAAATATCTGCTACATTCATTTGCTAATTTAGGTGAGTGGATGTTGTGGTCACTATGATGGGAGTGATCTGCTCCCAGCCCCCCATGCACCATAGAATCTCCTGGGGCAGGCGTCCATTAGACACGGGCGTGCTGGTCACATATCCACTTCTGCTTTACAGGGGTGCAGGCCACCCAGGAGAGGAATGGGAGCTGCTGTGGCCACATGGCCAGGACCTTCATCCCAGGACACTACCAGCCTTGGGTGTGCGCTCAGAGCTCAGGGTATAGTCAATGTGTTACACGACCTGATCTGCAGGGACTCCGGGTAGAAATGAAACTTAGATTGTACCAACAACATGGCCGTGCCACAGTCTAGCTGAGCATCCCTGAAGACCCTGCCTGCCCATGGTGCTGGGTGGCAGTCACCCTTCCCTCCAGCAGCTCTGACCTGATCCACAGGTGCTACTAGCCACCCGCCTTTTGTTGCACCCAGCTGTCTTGTACAGGGACTCCTCATTAAGTTCCATCCGAGCTGCCCCAGGTGCCCTCCTTACGCTTTCCTCCTGGCCAGCTTGGCCTGTGAGCCCTCATCCCCATGCCCTCTCCTCAGGAACATGCACTTTCTCATTCAACCTTAACACCTACTTGTGCCAGGGCTCCCGCTGACCGTCTCCTCTCTCACTGCAGCACCCACACCACTGACTTATTCTGAGCCTGTTCCTGTGCCTGAATTTAATTTGCCTCCCTTAACCCAGACTGGCTGCACACTAAGGGCAGACCCAGCCCCACACACAGGTGATCTTCCCAAGTATGACTTTACCATATGGGTAATTTGAGTACACCTTAAAAAATGGAAGCTTAAAAGTATTCTATTGTTTGTCACAGAAACTGCAAAAGAGGACGTCCAGAGCCCTCGTAATTGAGAATGCACTGGAAGGAAAGGGGAGGAGGTGGAGAGGGACGGGAAGGGGAGAAAAAGTGGGATGGGGTAGGCAGGTAGCTGTAATAATCCTTCTTACAGATATAACAAGATAAATGAAAGGGATGAGCAAAACGAAAATATTTAAAGTCAGGAAGATGGAAACTGAGTATTTAAAACTCCTTGCAATAAAAGAATGAATTATTTCACTTTACCTATATGAAACTGCCTTTGGGGCATATCCTCATCTCGCTCTACAGAGATGCATAAAGACAAGTCCCTGAGGGTAGAGAGGGGCAACACGCTGCAGAGTATGGCAAGACAAATTCTTTGCACACACAGCATGAGGACACTTCAAACAACATCTCTGCCCCTTGCCCTGCCAGGCTTTCACAGTGGGCAGTGAACCATTTAGTGCCAGGGTTTAGCCCTTAGCAATGCTAACAGAGGGGGGCTCTGGGGTTACCTTACAGCAGGAGTGACTTCTACGGGGCAGCAGGGCAAAATGCTACATTATTTAACCAAAGAGCAATAAAATATGCACTTCTGTTCATACGAAAGCTTCTTTATATGCAACAGTACCTACTCGTACTCTCCGTGTGGCTGCCTTTGGAGTGCTGCATTGTGCAAAGTGGAGACATGCTTCCTTTTACCAAAATTTCCCTTTTGCTATTAAACATTGTGGAGCCACAGGCAAGTGACTTTGCAGCCTTGTCCCACAAACATGGTACAGATGTTTATCACCAAGCACTTGATGGATGAATTTAAATGGGAGAAGCAGGAACTCAGAAGAGTGGAATCTTAGTGATAAATATTTCATAACATTAGAGACTGCGACATGTATCTTCAGATCCCCTTTGCCAGAATTGCTTACAGGTGATAGGTATGTCAGTTAGTGTAGTACTCCTGGCAACATGAGAAACACAGACTGGAATTGATGGACTATGTACTATTTTCCAGCTGTAATGCAGCTCACTGCTATTATTTGCTTGTAAAAAACATCTGTTCCAAGATGAAAGCACCTACAAATGCCTCCATGTCTCCAAAATTACAAGAGGTTAGTTTGTTAAACATTTAATCTATGTAAACAAACACAGGCTTCATGCAAGACAGATCTGAGTATGGACTGATTATTCTATCATAGCATTGCTAACTATTACTCACTGCTGTGCGCCAAAATTCCAAACCCAAGAAATTCTCAGATATCTTTTCCTAGATAAAATACATTATATGAAGGTTGATTTACTCAGAGGCTCCTACTTTTAGAAATAAAACTGATTTCAAAAGAAAGGAAGCATTTAAACAGTGTCATGGCGATATGGCTTATTCAATTATTAACTAGATGGTTTATTTTTAATAGCTTGTGTACCTCTTCAAACTCAGCCTAGGTCAGCCATGAAGGAAAAGAGCTACCAGCTGGCTGGCAGCTGCACAGCCTGCACAGGGTGGACATGGTTCTCTCAGCCGATGGATGGGGTCTCAGACCAAAGAAAACATTACCATGGATGGCACGACTGGGTGCCCGTGACTGGCCTCCCCGTCACTCACAGCAGAGAGGCCAAGGGCATGTTTCTGAACTACTCTCTTACCCCTAAAGGTGGTCTCTCCAGGTCAGGGTTGAGGCACATTGGTGGGGCAATGTGGGGAAGTTTGCAGTGCTGCTGCCCATGCTGTATCTGCTCTATAAATAAATAGAGGACTTTAGTCTCCAGGGCCGTCAGTTTGGCACCTTCCATGTGCACAAAAGACATGGTTTGTTTTTTTAATTTGTTTAGAAACAACCACCCAAAAAGTTATATGCAAAGCTTAGTATGGCAAATCAAAATAAATCAAATGTATTGCATAAGAGCACCTAAAATCCCACAACTTCCACTTGCTCTCTCTTTCTTTTGTGTTTTCTACTTTTAATTGTGATAAGAATAAAAGTTATGGACCTCTTTCGGTGTTTCTTGATGACAACGGTTGCTGTTCCACCACAATTCCAATGCTGCCACCAAGCATGCAAGAAGAAGGCCTATTGCTAAAATGCAGAAAACGCCTGCAAAACTGTGAAGCTTGAGTGCCTTCCCATCTGTCTGTGCATTGGTATGGCTATTCAGGTCACAACGTCCCATCCGTGGCCACCATTTCTGTTTAAGAACATCCAAATCTCCGCTTTCTTGCAACTCTAAGATCCTGCAGGAATTTCAAAACACAGGTGTTATTTTCAATGATAATTTTTCACGGTTTTCTTGGTCTTTTTTATATGTCACATACCTCTTAAATCTGCTTTCCCACAACTGAAAACTCCCTCCCATCACCACCACCACCATGTAGCATTCTCCATCTGAAACTGTTATAGCAGAATTTCTTTCTACTCACAGTAGCAGGTGAACTCCATCAGGTAACTTTAGAAAAAGAAGACTGTTAAAAATTCCCCTGCAATGTAAGAAGCATTTCCAAGGGAAATCACCATATTCCCATTAGTCTTGTTACATTCAGCTGCAACAGCTGGTCCCACTAGCGAAACTCTCAGCCCACTCCACTGCTGCTCTCCCACAACAATTTCAAAATCATGTGAGACTAAACATGCTACTATTTGTGCACCACTTAATACAAATCTGTTTAAGCAGCGACCAACTCATTTATTTCAGCAAATGTAGTTTATGCAAAAGGATTTTACTTCAATGCTGTTACTTCATGCCTGAATTACTGTGGTAACAGTTGCTAATTAATCATTGTTTTCCTCTTGTGAAGTGTCCCTTCTCTCCATGAATGATTCATTTTGGATTTGGTTTGATAACTGTTTTAGCTGTTTACTAACAATCTTTTCTCTTGAGGCAGCTTTGTCTCTGGTTATGCAGCTGGAGTTTTACCCCTTTTTATAAAGGAGCGAGACGAGGAAATCTTGCTTCAGCTCCCTGCCTGGAGCAGAGCACCCGCTCACTTTCTGCTAAGGCCACACGAGTCTGCACAGCTGCATGTCTTTGTTTCAGTGTACACATTCACATGAAAAAGACAGTTCTAGCTGACAGCTCAGAGACCACAAAATGGCACAGTTTTACAGTCTCACAGTCCTGGCAACCCCTTGCAATACTCAGCAATTTTTTTCCTGTACCACCATAAGGCTTCGACATGTCTCTCCATCCTAAAGAATAAACCGGGGCATTATTACTTGCTTACTGTAGGAAGCAAGACATTGCTTCATGGCCTGCAAAATGCAGCACGAATCAAAGATCTCTCTTCAATCTCTCCCCTAGCTCGCACAAAGTTCTTTTCTCTGCCAGAGGCAGTGCTGCCTGGAGGTGTGAGGCCACACACAATCTCCAGTCCCCTCCTCCCTAAGCAGATGCACGTGGAGCAGAAGTAGCAGATTTGTGGAAGCCTGAACTCATAACCTCTCTGCCGTCTCTTACTCCCTGTCATTTATTCAAACAATGTATTTAATAATGGCCAAAATTAATGAGAACCACCTATGCAATGCCTTGCTGGTTGTAGAGAGGAATCCTATAAAACACGCTTTGTTTCAGTTTACCTCTGAGAGAAAAGATCTCTGTAGGGGCTTCCATGCTGGAGTGCTATCCCGTATCCTTTGCTGCTGATGCTGTTTCCAATGACTGTCACAGAGCATTCATCATCTGTCAGCGCAGCATATTCCACCACCGTCACATCCCACAGGAAAGCATAGTTCCCTTTCTTTGCCTGCAAATACACCATGAACACGACAAAATCTAAACTAAACTACATTTCTAGGTAGGGCAAAACCCAAGAAGCAAACAAACAAACAAACCCTGAGCTTGTAATTACTCTGTGGTAGTATTTCATTAGGTCACAGTTCACCTGTAGATCTCCAACATCTTAATACATTTCTAACATTCTTCTCTCCCAGCAGTACCTCATCGACTTCAAGCCTGGTTAAAATGTCCTCCATTTTTAATAGGAATACATAGGATAATATAGCCAACTGTAAGTGTAGGCAAGGCTTACATAACAGGTAATTAATTATAAATGAAAGCTATTGCCTCAGTTGATGACATTTGATGTATGTTTTGTAGAAGACATGGATTAGCAGGAGTGTAACTGGTTCTACACACAAATATAACTAGACGGGTACAGTATGAGCACTAAGTGGTGCTTCCAAGTCATCACAGTTACCAAAATGATAACTTTACAGCTTTCCTCATATAAACATGTAAATAAGCAAAGCCCCTTCCTAGAACTATGATAGTCCTGTAACAAAAGGCATGCTCTGAGTGCAAAGAGTTCCCTCTTTTTTTTTCACAGGTAAGAAGAGACACCAGCATCTCCAATTATCTCAATTTTGGGACATATATTGTTTTATTTTATCACATACCCACGCAGATGTCCTTAAACGTCAGCGTTAATTGGGATTCAAACCAATGCCTCCACACAGTGCATACGATGAATGTAAATCACCTTACTTAACATAAGATGTAAGAAACATCTCCAGATAGGGATTCAGTAAAGAAAAAAGTAATCATTTTATTTGGTTAAAGTAATTATTGGTTTCCTAATATATTTAAGTAGTATGTTTTTAAGTCTCTAGTGAACATACAGAGCACAATGGAACAGATGGGCAGGAACATCTAATGCAAATAAATGAGTAGTCATTGAATGTAGACTTACAAGGCTTTTTTTTTTTTTTTTTTTGCTTTTTTTTTTTCCACTTGGAGTTATTTCTGATCTTTCTTTAACTCAGAACAATGCAAGGCAGGGAGCTGAAGTCCTGCATATATTTCTTTATGGGAACTAAATTACCAAGCTCCCCTAGCAAATGGCTGCAACTCTGACATGGAATTAGCTTATCCTTCCACATATTTTCCATTTTCGTGTAAGCTCAGTTTTGAATTCACCTGTAAGCCTGTAAGTCTCCCTTAGTTATTTTATTATATTGGATTCCTCAGTTGAGCAATTAAGCTAATTTTTCTTTACCGTGCTTTGATATAAACCACAGCTTTATGAAGTCCCTGACAATTGTTTAAACACAACAATAAATCAGACAGGTGAGTTATCCTCTACTGGGGTATCCAGGGAAACAAAGATTAAAAGTATGCTGTTTGGATTTTCTGTAAGATACTTGCCGCAATCCACCACTCCCCCCCCGCCCCCTCTCCCTTTTATCTGCATCAAGGCAATCAAAGATCCTCAAATTCATTTGCTTCTGAGTTAAACCAGAGTAAAAATGTGATATCTTTCCTCTTTGGTAAGATTGAAATGAGCCTGTACTGACCACTTTGAAAATAATTTTTTGTTAAGGGTATGCCCCCATTATGGGTTTTTCCCCCAGTTTCTCCTTTGCCACCTCACTGGTCAGGTCAGTGTGACAGAAGTTAATACATATAGTCTCAGACAACTATTATTATATTAGTACAAAATACCATTAAAATCTACATTATAGTATGGGCCTTACAGGAGTTATTGAAATAGGAGCCACAGGAATCTACAGTGTAAACCATACACTGATTTAGGTGACACAATTTATTAATCTAGCATGTTCATCAAAATATCTCTCAATTAAATGTCACTGTATGAAACCAGACCAGAGCAAGACTTCCATATCTGCATTGTAATACTATCCCTGGCTGTCCACCTAAACTGGTAATGGTGATGCAAAGGAGGAAAGAACAAATCACTCTTTACTATATGTGACAGACAGAAAAGGCTTCATAACCTATCAACACGAGGATGCGTAAGAGATTAAGGATGGCAAGGGAGTGATTCCTCAAGGCATCTAGCCTATATTCGGCCAGCAACCTACATTCTTGGAAGCCTAAAATGTGCTTTTCAAAGGTATTTTCTGAATGGCCAGGTACCCATAACTGACTGGGTTGTTAGCAGCAAATCTCTGCATCCTGCCCTCCGCTTTTCCTGTGATGGGCTGTAATGATTCACATTTTATGCTTTCACACCAGTGATGGTGCTGATGGGCCTCCTACCTGGTTAGGGACAACTGGCAATAGGCATCTTCCCAATGGTGTTCCTGGCAGGGAAGGACCATCATAAGCCCTATTATAGTGCATCTCAGGCAGGTTGTGTTCTATGGTAAATAATACACAAGCTTTTGCTACCTACGATAGAAAACTGTCCAAGTTCAAGTGCGTTAAAAATATGACCTCACAGGACCAAAGACAACAGCATTTATACATTACACAGAATTTATGCAAAATCTACATTATTAAAGAACAAAATGTCTTGCATTTTTCTGGTTGTTTTTTACTATGTTTGGGTTTTTCATAGCTGTCTATTTTAGTTGTTTCAGAATTGCTTTGTAAATCAACTTTTCAAATTTACAGTTTACAAAAGAAGGACACTGACAACATGTCATACATTCCTCATATTTTTCTTAGTAATACGTGAGGAATGCAGTCTTCCTCAAATATTCGATTTCAATTATAAGGTAATTTCTAGAGCAAAATCACATTATTGATTCTACTTGTCAAGCCTCAGTTTTCAATATGTTGTTGTTTTTTTTTTTTATAAAAGAGCTTTATACACTGACTTTTAATGTCAGACAGCTGATCTTTTGCAAGGTGTAACTTCTTTTAGCTGCATCTGCAATGCTGCTATCCTAAGTTATGTCATACAAATATAAGTAGCCAATAACAAAGTCTACCAGGTCTCTTCATATCAATTTTATATTTTTTTATGACATAAATCATTCTATCCAGTGCCATCAAATCTGTAGAGCATTATTTCTCCGACAGTCTGCTCATTTTAGCATAAACAGGAATCTGAATTTTAAACTCAGTTATTCATACTTCTCAACTCCCAGAAATAATGGATGTATTTCCCCTCTCTGATTGCTAAAACTAGAATCTCCAAAGATCCCTTTTTCCTAAGGGAAGATTTTTCTCTTCCAAAAATTCTTCTTGTGTAATTTTCTTCTCTGAAGAGCGGAGCCCTCACTCCATTAGTGAGCTGACTGCACAGAAAGCTTCCATATGACCAAATGTTTAGTTGCTGTCTAAATTCAGCATCCTTCCCGTCTCTGTTAATATCTGTTGTGACAGCTAAGCAGTATCATTTGTTCAATTTAAAGAAAAACTGACAAACTTTGAAAAATGTATGTACAGAACACACAACTACAAACATACATGTGTGTTTGAGTTATGTTTACTTTTTATATGCCTTCACTAGGCAAGTAGTAAAAGCCAAATAAAATCAAATTGACACTTATTTTCAACTAAAAATCAAAACTTTTCATTTTTGTCACGTGGAAGAATGTGTGCATGCACATGTGTGTACCCCTCAGCTCCCAGGCCAGAGGGGTACTGGAGGCAGGAAGACTAAGAACTACAGCAAATACCTGGCACTGACCCATGAGATGTACAAGCAGGAAACACATCAAGGCTCCTTAGTTGATTATGACACAGATGTACCTACCCATGCAACTGAGTCCTGATCACAATGCAGCAAAGATGCATATCCTCAGGCTCTTGCATTCACAGCTCAGCCATCTAAAGCCTGCACTGTATGTTTTTAGGGCCCAAACTAGAATAAAAATCTTCTAGTGATCAGGGACATGGTGTAGGGGATGACTTTGTAGAGTAGGGTAGATGGTTGGACTCGATGATCCCAAGGGTCTCTTCCAACCTAGACGATTCTATGATTCTATGATTTTATGACATCATTGCAAAGATAATATATATAGAGATATGGTAAAATGGAATGTGGCAAATACCAGCTGAGAATAGGTAAGATACCTTGAATAAAGAATGGCTGAAATGAAACATAGAAAAATAAGCTAGAATTTATTCTTTAGACTTTTAATTGCCTTTCATATTTTGCTCCTTTGCCATGGGGCTTTATTGTGACTCTCAGCATGCAGGCATAGTGAAGAACAAAACAAAAATAGTTCAGTTAAATTTTCAAAAGCCTCTTTAACAGACATTCTACCAAAGCAGCACTCATTTATTCCACCCAGGTGGAACTACTGTGGTGATTTACACCAAAGACACTAGATTTATCTTTGGTTGAAGACATTTTAAAAAAGAGATTTAAGAAAAAAGAACACCCTAGGAAAAACTTATATCAAAAATATTTCTTCTTCACAATCATAAAAAATTAAAAGGCCAGGGAAGATTGTCTCCTAGATATAAAGAAGAACCACAAAGAGAACAGTAACAGTTCAGAAAAGCAGTAAGCAACCTCATAACTTCACTCTTCAGCATGGAGGGAGATGGAAGAATATTGTTCAAAGGATCCCACCTTACTGATGGTAAAATGGTTTTTCAAAGAAAGTGTGGCAAGAAATAATAATGGCTTGAAAAAGATGAATTTCAGATTAACCACTGGTACGTCTGTGAATTATCTGAAACTTATGAAGAAACTACCATACTAAAGACAAAAGTGCAAGAATAGTGCAACATTCATCACTAATTTACTGCCAGAACGGGGTGTCACTGTAGCTGATCCCATTATATGTCTGGTACCACAGAAATATCAAAAAGTGACCTTTACATTGGCATTAGTGGAATAGTTCAAAACCATGCCAGGATAACATTTATTATCTATAAAAAAGTGCTTTAAGAGAAGCAACACAGTTCTAATAAAAAGAAAACATGCCATTTAATCCTCTTCAAATGATTTAAAAATTAATATAATTAAGGAGCCACTAAAGGATGTAATACATTCAGGCTTTAAGGAAGCATTTGCTTTTACTCCAAAGGCTGATGAGTCAAGAAATGGAGAAATTTATGAGGACCCATGAACACATACGGATGAGCAACCACAATTCACAATATAAAATTCATTGTGGACAATAAATTATTGGAAAAAAATAGTTTTATAAAATTCTATTTATTGAACCTTAAATTACATTTGCTCTCAAAATAAAAATTAATAGAGGTGACTGTTCAACAAGAAATGCTCTGATTTAATGTTTAGCAGTCATTAAGGGAGAGAAACTTTTTGAAGGAAGCAAAAAAGAGAAGGAATAAACTCTTACTGCCCTGTTGTATAAATTAACAATACACTCACATTATTTACTGTACTTGGTTTTGATCACTTCATCAAAAGTAATGTAGAGGAAAAAAGAAAGGACTCAGAGTAATTTTGGTACCAAATTTGTTGGAGAGGGGAACAGTCTCCACCAAAGCAAGGCTTTTAAAAAAATACAGTAACAGTTTAATTCTCCTATGTATAGACATAAAAGATATATATATGGGAATTCATAGCAATCGTATTACTTCATTTGTTCAAAGCAAAAATGGGTGCCCACAATGAAAAAAAACTTATTACGTATATTGTGGTAGCTAAGAATCACCCTGAAGAAGTGATTGTCACCTAGAGTTATGCAAACAGTTTGCTAGATTTGCAAAGGCTTAGAAATGTGTGTGATTCCAATGCCAACATCCACCTGGGATAACATAGCAGGAGCTACCCAATGCATGCTTCTTCCAGATCCTGGCTGTAGCTTGACCTGGAAAGAAACTTTCCATAGGCCAGCTGTTAGTCAATCCTCATCTATTATAGTACCTGAAAACTCGAGTGGCAAAATAATGTTTTGAATGGACTTGGTGATTTGTCTAGTAACCTCCTCTTAGGCTACGCAGAGACATCTGTGAGTAGGAGGATGGTTTCCACCTGCAATGACCACTTTCAACTGCCTTGGGAGTACAACAAAAGCAACTTGCCCCCCAGCTCTGAAACGCCCTTCTGTCGCTTACGTGAATTTGCAGTGCATTAATGCCCTTTCCGTGGCTCTTCCAGTGTTGCAAAAGCCTTGACAATGGGAGATGGTCACTGTGGCTACAGGGACTGTGCTCTGTCTGAAAAGAGACCTCTGCCATGGCAACCAAACGCCAAAAAGCTTTCAGGACTTTCTTCCACTATTATCCTTTTGTTTTTAGCCAGTCAAAGGGAGTAGGAAAATCTCTGGGAAATGGAGAGAGGTAAATGGAATACAAACATCTGAAATACCTGCCTGTACCACAAATGAGCAGCGCTCTCCTGTTTTGCATAGAAGCAGCACTGCCCTGTTTGTAACTGCAGCTGAACTGTGAAGCTGTTTGAAGAAAATGGAAAGGGGGAGAAGGGGAGAAAGGGTAGCAATGATTCTTTTTTTGGCATTGTGTCAGGCAAGTTCACGTTCAGAAAAATGTGTTGGGGATCTTTTTATGCTAGAGAGATTTAGATTTCCCATTTCCTATAAAACACATTTTTAAGGCACATCTCTTTCATGCAGCAGTACATGTTTATGGATGGAAAGTCCCATTTCCTTGGCTGACATCAATGCTCCTTTAGAGAAACAGAATTTCTAGCTTTAAGACTTGACACGGAAAACTTGTCTGTTTATTCAAAGAGCTCGATAAGCTAGGAAGAGCAATATTTAAACTATAAACACTACAGTTTAGTTGACAATGTTATTAAATATTAAGCCAAATTTGTGTAGGTGTCTAATCAAATAGTGGCTTTGGTCAGCTTTGGGGACTGAAGTAAATTTGGTTATTGTTGATGTTAATTGAATGAGGTGATCAAGTTATATAAAAATCACCTTACAATACTGAACTCAAACTTAATATGAAAGGTTATAGTCACATAAATAGAATGAAGCTGCCAGCTCCATACAGACAATGTAATTGGTATTCTAAACAGCCTGCCAATATAGAGTTATATTTCTGGCTTAGGCAAATCTAGCTATCAAGTGGCAGCATGCAGTAGGCTTACAGCATAAGAGTATTTACAATCTCATGGCTAAAGAGCATCCACTGACATAAAAATGGTCAAAAAGTTAGGTGAGCATGGTAACATATGAAGGAGCATATGCATTTTCTTTAAGTTTGGAATAAACAAAATCTCACATTAAGTTTCTGTTCTAAGAGAAATTAGTATATGCTCAGTGAATCCCTTGATACTTTCCAGTAAGTCCAATCCATCAACTCAGAAAAAAAAATCACTCCAATAAACAAAGGACAAGAGTCAGTACCTGGATAATATAACAAATTACATTCAAAATGGTATTACTAGAGCTCCCAAAATAATTAGAAAACTTATGGCCAGATCCAAAGAAGGACTTACTGAAGATTTGGGCAGATCTATGGTACATAAATTCAAAACCATGACCCCAAAATATGAAAATGAAAACACCTGTGATGCAGTCTTACCTTCCTGATGCCTTCAGAAGGGTTCGATACACAATTATCTGCCCCATTATTCTTGCTGATAGTCCTCCAGAGTTCAGCAAATGTGTTATCCTGCTCCAAAGGGTTTGTCCCTTTTGCTTTAAAGTATTCATACACTGCTGAATCCCTGACTGTACCGTAAGATATATCCATTTGTTTGGACAGATCCTGAAACGTTCTGAAATTCAAGCAATATTGTGTTATTAGTATTACACAGTGCATTACCAAGATCTCATTCATTAAAAGGTTTCTTTGTATGTCTGTCATAAGGCAGAAAGCACTTATCCTCAGAGTGCTATTTGCATATCTCTTTCCTCATCACAAAAGAAAACCAAGGAGTAATTTAATCATATTGAGATCATATGAATTTAACTATACCTGAGCTCTTTTTCACCCCAGTAAAGATTTTTTTTTTTTTTTTTGACAGATAACGTTCACATTAAATATTATGATGCCAAGTTTGCACAAGAATGTAGTGCAATAAAGATTTGAGCACAGGAAAAACTCAGATTATAAATATAAACTTCCAGCCCCATCAGCATCACCAGAAATACCTTGCAGAATTCAGTGGGGTTAGTTTGCAGTTACACCAATACTCCATCTGACTCCAAATCAATACAACTGTTTTAAACAAACAAATAAAAGTCTCGCTTCCAATTTCCACCAAGTCTCTCTCTCTCTCTTTTTTCACAGCCTCTGGTAAAACAGGCATTTTTCATTCACACACAGGCCTACCTTTCATTTACTCATCATACCACTCCAGAAGTGTAAATGGGCCTCAATGTGAGTGGCTGTGAATGCACCATTTATTTTCATATTGTACAGAATGTAATTCACTCCTGTTTTACAGCTTTTTCTGCAGAGAAAGGTGTAAATCACTGCCTGCATCAATGAAAACCAGGCCAAGCTTCAAAATATTTAAGGTGGCATCGCTGCCATCAGAAGAAGCATCCTAACTCTTTTCCACCTTCAGACTTCTGTTCCCATTCCTGTGCCTCCTTCCAGTGTCCTCAAGTACTGG
Organism: Calidris pugnax; assembly: GCF_001431845.1. Lineage (NCBI taxonomy): Eukaryota > Metazoa > Chordata > Aves > Charadriiformes > Scolopacidae > Calidris > Calidris pugnax. The sequence continues at coordinate 3,710,591 of NW_015090828.1, read as the reverse complement.
TTCTGTGCAGTGCCACCATTTTTTTCATCTGAGAATACACACACACAAACACACATTGAACCATTGACCACCACATGCAGCAGCAGGCACCAAACTAGATCTCATAAACAATGGTTTATTTTATGTTTGATGTTTGATTTGTGTTTTATAAACTTGATATAATAACAATGCCATTCTTCTGATATGACCAATTCACTGTTTGAGATCAGTCAAACAAAAGCAGCTGTCTCTGTTTCCTTCCATTTGTTTTTCCCCAAAACAGTCTTTCAGAAAAAAAAAAAAAAAAGGTCCTCCTCAAAACATCTGAAAGGCCCACTCATGCCACCTCCCACCAACTTTTGGAGCCAGGAAAGCAAAACATTTTGCCTTGCAGCTCTTGCAGAAGATTTCTGCACAATGCTCCTGAGAGCCTTCCCTTGGCCCTGAAGCTGTTTTCCACAGCTGAAGACTTGTCAGAGACAATATTTTTCTGCCGCCCCCTTCGCTGTTTCACTGAGGGGATGCTACCGCTTACACTTCACTGCCGTAAGATTCCCTGTGATGCGATTTAATGCAAAGTAATCTGGGCACATCCACAACACTACGTAAAAGTATGCAGAAAACTCTTCCATCTTCCCCATCACATCACCTTCAGGCCTCCCAAGTTTGGGTCTAAAAGGGAGTCTTTGCCAGAACACCCTGTGTGGGAGCCTGCCAGCCCTGTCCCCAGAGCTGCAGCTCAGCAGGGATGCCTCTCCCACCCCACCAAAACTCCTCAACCTCACAAGCTGCTTCAAACAGTTTAAGTGGTTTAAGTTCTTAAATTGTGTTAAGGACTTTTTATCATTTTAAGCTGATAAGCAGCTTTAAATAAGAGCGTGTGAACAGTTTTTTTCTCTTTATACATTGCACACTTCTGGTTTTGGGCTAACTCCGGGAGTTGCATCAAACCCCAAACCTCCTGTGATTTTTCTAGTTCTGTATATGGTACTTTGGTCAAGTACAAAACAAACACCCTGGATGTTGCTGGAAATTCAAAATTCTAATGAAAAATGAGTGAATTTGTGTTGATTTTCTCTGTCTCTTTGTTTAACAATCCCAAAAGTTATATTCTGGTCTCCTAAATGTTTCCGGTACATTTCATTGAACATTTTTCCACCAGTTTTGACCCCAATGATTACATGCTACATTTACTTCATTCTTTATTTTTTATAATAAGTTTAATCATATTCCATGGAATTGCTTACATCCTGGGGATGGATGAGCTGGTTTTTAAAAAGCACCTTTCTGTCTATTCTGTGTACAAATGACAAAGGAAGGTACTCAATACACACAGGAGGGTTTCTGTGGCAACCTTTTTCACACCAGGTCTGGTGCAGGGATTTCAGCATGTGTAGGAGTACATGTTTGGTAGAAGCACAGTAGCAGAAACATGTTTAGCTAATGTTCTTTAACACAGCTTTCAGCTGATAACAGCTTTACAAATACCTACTGCTCAGGCTGCTATTCTGTTTGAAAGTTTGAATACGAGAGTTTGGATATTAAAAAAAAAGAAATTAAACCTGCAATTTTAATAATGTCAGTATTTTCTGGATCACTTCCACTGCCTTTACTGCTGTAGAAGCTTTCTGTTGGAAATATGCCTTTTGTTTTAGCTAAATTGTACTTTATTGACAATCAGTACTTTTGTTTTAACTAAATTACATTTTATCGACAATCAGTACCATACAAAAGAACAGCACATCTTGCTTTTCAAGCAGCACTTTTTCTTCAATTCTCCAAACATCGCAGGGCACAGTGAGCAAATTTGGGGTTTAAATCAAGTGCTTTGCTTGTCCAGTAAACAGACAATCAGTACTGATGGCAGGGAGGGAACCACAGCCTTTGCCTGGGTGTGAGCAAGACAACTACTGCCCCTTTACCTGGCAGAATTTCCTCAAAAGAGATAATATGGGGTATTGCACGTCCTAAGGATTGTATGTGCCTTTCTTGCAGTGCCCCTTTGATATATTATATGAACTGCCACAGGAAATTCTCTGTACTATGCCACCATTGGAAATATCTTCGGTGAGACAGATGATCACTGAACAAGACAGTGATGTTCACAGTAGGTAAACCAAGCTCACAATCAGTTCCTCCAGCATAAATTCAGAAGAATGGTGACTGTTTGAGTGAGGAAATAACCTTATGCCTTTACCAAATGGACCACTTAGCCAAAGAACTTGGTATAAAATAATATCTCTGTACTGTATTTTTGCACTGAAAGTGGAGACAATGCTTAGCATCTCCACGGCCAGGGAAGCAACTCAAAAGATCTGGGCATGGTGGGTATGGTCACATACATAAAAGACACTGAATGGAGATTAGCATCTCCTGTTCTTGTATCTTTTTTTAAGATAATCACAGATGCAGGTTTTAACTATTGCTATTTCAACTCCCTCAGATCTGCCATCGCTAGACAAAATCATTCGCTGCCACATTTCAGGTATCTTGTATCTTAGAATTGTGTCATTCTCTAAAGGCAGCTGCTCTCATTGTTATTAGACTTTATTTTTGCAACCAGCCCTTAGCTGGGCCCATCTTCAGCAGCCACTCCAATTCTTGGCTCACTTTCTTATGGCAAAGATTTCATGGATTTAATATATAAAATTATTTGAAACAAAAATGTGTAGCATAACAAGATGCCCCATTAACCTTACCACCTCAATTATTAGATCTCACAACCCATTAAGGAGTCTCTGTAAGTGTGATTAAAGATAAAGCTTAGTAAAGCAGAAAAATCCAATGTTCCTCACTTACAGTTATAGGAGCTGAACTTCAATTTGTAGATAAATATATCCACTGGTGATTGCTGTAATAGGCAAGTACATGTAAACCAATTGATTTAAGTAAATGTATCTGAGGTCAATCTAAACAAAAATGGTGTCTTTTAAAACAGTATTACCAGCCAAAATACTTAATGCGTGAAGTTATGCCTGCTAGATAAATGCAACAATCAAGACATAATTTCCAGTGGAGTTGCAATTACTTCATGTAGAGTCAGTTGAAAAAAAAAAAACAACAAACAAACTGGACTTTCTGCTTATTTTTTAGAAACATATTGACATAAACCATATGCTGCAGAATAAACAGGCAATAGCTGTACTAGCATTTATAATTAGACCTCTAGAAATAATTGCCAGAATAGCAGCACTGGTTGTTACAATTTTTGTAGATGTTTCTTACTAGTAAAAGATTCGTGTAGCTGTAGATATGTAGACTAAAAATATGCTACAGGTATAGGTTTATTTTACTCAGGAACTGTTATAAACCCAAATATTTCTTCATGAATAATATGAACAAAAACCCCCAGACAGGCTCCTGTAATTTCTAAATTTAAAAAAAATGGTATTTTCTTTCTTTTCATAGCAACTTTCTCTTTTATTTTTAAATTATTTTTAATTTAAAGATGGCCTTTAAACAAGGGAAGAAAGAAAACAGTCAAAAAAAAAAAACCTTACTGAATTTTTCCTCATCCTTACCATTAATTTTTTTTTAAAGTTTGTGGCAAGCTGCACATCTGGACTCCTGTGTGTAAAGTCTGTGACTGCAAACAAGCCAATCAACTGGCATCCTGGTGTCATGCAGTACTGATCTTTTACATTACAGTAATAACCACAGCATTTCATCTTAACTTCAGCCTTAGAGAAACCATAAAGGGAAAATCCTGACAGCTCCTTGATTTAGAGGTAGTTTCTCATTAGCATTCACAACTGCCCGTGTTCTGACACTGTAAAACTTGGGATTTTTCCAGTCTGTTATTACTTATGGGGAAATAATATTTCCGCAGTTTCTGAATCCACAGTATTATTTTAAAATGATGTAAGATTTTTCATGCTTAGTTCCTGCTCATTCATCTGCATATCAGGAATAATAAGGCTTAAGGTCTGACAACGGAAGCAGTGATCAGCTATCTACCCTCATTCTTCCACACTGTAAGTACACTTCAGAGTAACCTCTCCCTTCACAGTGCTATGTATGTTTTTTCAAACAATGAAATCTAAATAATTCCTCTCCACTAAAATTAATTAATTTTCTAAATTAATATTAATCCCTAAGTCATAACAGGCAATAAAATAAATTTAATGCTTTTTCAATATTTGGCAGAGAAAGCTCTGTTCTTATTTTACCTAAGGAAGCCAGTAATCTGAGACTTTTGCTCAATACAGCATAATGTTTTAGGTGAGGGTTGCCATCAAGATAAACCGTCCCAGAGATGATGAGACTACCTAAATAAAGCCCTTAGAAATGCATACGTAAAAGGTATGGCACAAATCCTAAGTTCTATTTTTAAATATCTTGAAGCTACTTTATTGTCTTTTAAACTTTTTTTTTTTTCGAAAGCTAGGAATTCACGACATTTACAGAATTGAATATAAGTGGAGTTCCTAACTATAACTGTTTTCTCAACAGGATATAGGGGAGGAAAATATGTGCTTTACACACCGGGAAAAAAGTCATCCCACTAAACTTTCAAGTAAAAATAAAAGTAGCTGAATTGAGTTGTCAACCTTACACCACCAATATAAGCCCAAGAAATATGTATGAGCTGAAACCTAGAATATAAAATCCTATCTAAAGAGTTCTATTTGATAAAGTTATCACCAGTGGAAAGCAATGAGTTGAAAGAGAATTCTGCCTACTGTGAACTGCAGAAAAACGTTCACATTTTGAGACATAAAATTGCTCACAACTGCACCCTCCATGGATGTATTTGCCAAGACAATGAGAAAAAATGAGAAAATGGTGTTTATTGCTGGTAACCACATCAGTCCACCCACTGAGAGACAGACTTGGAAGCCAGGCACGCTTTGCAGGATCAACTTCTCATTGCAGAGGTCTTTTTAAAAAAAATAAATAAATGCAAAATAGTCTGCAAAGCTGAATCAATGTTTTGGGTGGTGGTGTGGTGGTTTGAATAATATCTGCATGAGCAGAAGATCCTTCTGTTCAGAACTTGAGTCCTGACCTGACCATTTTCTATATCCATTTGTGAATCAGCAGGGCAATGGATTTGGGCTTTAGTCCATTACTCACAGGTGAACAATCTTTGGACTTTGAGTCTCCAGTTTTCAGTAAGATTTATGAAGGGTATATCATGTCTTAAGACATCTGAAAATGAGTTCAAACTTCCACATAAAAACATTCTCTAGAGCTAGTCTACCCAAGTTGAACAGCTTAAATGGTTGAAGATGAGGAAAAAAAAAAAAATCATGTTATGGATATAAATTGCCACTAGGTGATGATAGTCTCATTGACTCAGAGATTTACGTGATTTCACTGTCTTGCTAAATTTGAGTTGCAAAACCACTTGAAAATGGAAGACTAGCAGTTATTCCCCCTAAACATTAGTGCAGCCAATACTTAATAAGTCTTCAACTATACTGGAAAGGGCAATATACTAGCTGAATAATGAGATAACATTAGAATTGATCTATCTCTAGCTTTTACAAACCTCAAAAGTAAAAATCCATTAAAAAAAAAAGTATTGTGACATATTTCTATAAATTTCCAACATTTTCCCAGGTCTATATAAGAATTTACTAGCACATTTTAAACCGGATGAAAGATACATAAACTAAAATATGGGTAACTTTAAAGATGATTTTTTGTGAGGCCAATAAAATTGTTGGAAGTATTGTTAGAGTAGCGGTAGCCACAGAGAATATTAAAATGAAAGCAATTTTATCTCCACATCTAATAACCTTAGACTTCAGAAGAATTAGGTCCATGGTTTTAATTTGTGCATCTCTTTGACTTTCTTTGAAATTATGAATAATAAAGCTGAGTACTTAAATCAATCATTAAATTGGAAAATTCTCTATAGCGACATGATCAAATTCTGCATTGTTCCATTTCACTGCAAATCAAGTCACTTTAAATGGTCTTAATTCTGCCTTAGTGCACTCATGTGCAGAGCAACTGGTTTCTCCAGCAAATAACACCAAGTAAAATCTTCACTTTACCGATAGCGTTAGCCCAGTAAAAATTGGCAGCAGTACTTGCAAGCTCAGTACACGCTTGCAGGATCAAGTCCTTTACCAGCAAATATATCATTCTATAGTTCATATAAAACTCATTTCATCAGCTGTCCATGAAAAATACCATCCACTTTACTCTAAACAAAAGCCTTAACAGAAAAAGCCTCATGGGAATTTGTACCAGGGAAGCCATAAACACTGACAGATTAAAATACACTGAATCAATGGAGTTGCAGCTCTTCACACCAGGACTAAACATTTCCAAATCACGGAAGGAGACAAACAGTGCAGGCAGTTAGGGCTATGTATGCGCTTGTCATCATCAGTGGAGCAGGAACAGCTGCTACATACGATTTCAAAGAAGCAGGGGCTTTCCTCCAGTGGAAAAACCAATCAATTGGCATGTGTCACAGAACTCGTTGCCATGTCAACTACATACTTTTACTAGAGTTAAAACAAACAGCGATTGAACCTCAGCAGGTAATGTCACTACAGCAGCTGCTTATCATAGCAGCCGTTTTCATATGACAATAATGGTCATTGCTGCCAGCATGGTGGCATCTATGGGCCCATATCTGGACTGGGACTCACTGCCCTGTATTAGGTGTAACCAAAAGCAAAATGTAACACTCAGTTATGGATTTACTGGGGAAAGGAAGCTAAAGCCAGCTTTATTTCTGCCACAGGAGGAAGGGGTTTGCTACATGTGTGCCGTGTGTGATGGCAACAGTTCTTCTTGTCACCCTTCCAGCATAGGAACAGGACCCTCTCTCTCCTCTTGACCCAAAGAAATTTCTTTTTTAGGTCACCCAGCCTACATAACAGGTAGACTAGTCCTTCTGAGATAAGTGAACTATTCATGCACACAAAAGCACATGCCTGAGGATTTCCAGGACAGGAGACAAAAGTATAAAAAGTGAAGGACAAAGCAAAATAGCCAAATAATATGTACACAAAGCACTAGAAGCATAAACCCTGGACAGCCTCTGCAATGATTTTATTTCTTTAAAATTACTTCCACCAGTATCAGTTCCTACATGCAAAGGGAAGGACAAGAAAACTAAACTAAACTGTCTTCTAAATTCCCGATACAGCAACTCTTTCACTGCAGACCTGGAGTAGCTCTGTTTCTGCAGAGCTGCCCCATGATTAAGTTTTAAAAGAAGGGAACAAACTGTATGTACCCCCTCCAAAATGCAAGGACAGCTATTAATAAATGATACATTGTCATGTTTATGATTTTAATAGTAATTAAAAACATCGTATTGGCAAATGCTACACACATTGTACCGGCAAAACATTTGTAGACTTTGTATACTTTTTCCAAGAGTCTGAGATGCAGCAGGAATACGCTCTATTACCATGACTTGAAAGCTCACTTTTGTTTTACTGATCTCAGAACAATTTGCAGTATTTTTGCTAAAGTCAAAGAACTGTGGGGAATGTAGGACAAAAATCCATACAACTAGGCTGTGTCCCATTGCTCACAAAACTTTCTAATATCTTCCAGTGGTTTATTTAGGAAACATGCCCATTTTCAAAAAAAAGACTTAATATTTTTTCTGGCTGTGAGACTCAACTTTGGATTCAAAAATCAAACTGGATTCTCATCATCATCAGTAAAACAGGTTCTTCTGTAAACAAAATTAGACCTCTGGTTATTCCTATCCATTGCTATTTCTAAACGATGCCCTCAGGACCACCACGGCAACTCCAGTCATCTGCAGTGATCTGCACAAGTGTGACTTGACTTGTCGCTGGATCATAGAAGTTCATTTTGCCTAGAGCTGAGGCTGGCTCTGCTCCAGCACCGCACATAAAGAAATCTGTTAAACAGCTAGAAATAAGCTAAGCATCTCCTGATTGCCAGTCCAAGGTCTCTAACTATACTTCCAAACCTCCTCTCCTCCAAAACTCCTCTAGGCAATAAAAGCAAAAGTCACTTAGATTGCTGATTTTTCCATTAACTAGGGTTGGTTGGTTTGGGGTTTTTTTGGTTGCTTATTTGTAATAACTCTTTTCTTTCTGGATGTCCTGTATTTTCTGTATTGTTATCACATGGGAAAGAAACTGTGATGGTCCTTACAGTCGAAATTATGATTACTTTGCTTAAAAATATTTTTAAAAGCAAACAATAGCATAACAAGTAACTCCATTAATAGTGGTAGCAATAGAAGCTCGTTTCTGAGGACTTCCATCTCAAAACTGGATCCACTGGTGCCCAATAGTTTGGAAGCTCTGGATTAAGTTTCTTTCATGGCTGGGCATTTATGATTACACATGACTTTCTCTGATGTCTAAATGAGAGAGTGAAATCAGAAGGCAATCTTTCCTTTATATTTGCAAGGGGCATTTACAGGTCCCTCTTCACCACCTTATTTTTCCATATATCTAAAAAATAGTCTTGAAATGTTACCCAGTTTGGCCACTATGTCTGCAATTAAACAATGGAAAGAAGTAGACTGACAAAGAGAAATCTAGGATAATCACATTAGAGAGAGGCAAGGGTTTTCAAAAGCTGAAGCTTTAATTTGTATGCTTAAATCCACATCTAAACTACTACATGACTGGGCAAATTTTCAGAATGGACCAAGGAAAGTTTTGACAAAACAGCACATCTGTAAGATATTTGCAGATTCAGTTTAAAGCCTGAAAAAGGATTCAGAGCAGTCATGAGCAATTGCTGCTCCTCCTGCAAATCCAGGCTAATCAATTCTGCTAAAAAAAACTCGGTTAGCCTGGGTTCTTTAACCACACTCCATATTCCATTCAACAGCAAGAAGGAAATTAAAATGCAAAGAAAAAAAGGTGAAAATATCTCAAGAGCTTGTGGCATCTTTGGGGGACAGAAATACATCATTTGGGCTACCTTTGCATATTTTTTTACTTTAATTTTAAACCACTTTACCATTCTGACCTTTCTCTGAGTACTTTGAAGGGTTAACATGTTAATTAAAGCAAGGTATTCTATTCCTTAAATTATTAATTAAAATAAAAACTGCAGCTGGTGTTTAACAGCAACTCAGTCCCAACGGCAGGTTTTAGTCACTTCACCTAAATCAAACATATCATAAAGTTGGCATGAAAATCATATTGTCTGAATCAAACACATCTGGCAACTGACACATGCTTTTACCTATAATGAAAATAACAAACTACCTCCATTATTTATGCAGATGCACTTTAAATTGCTTGCTACGCTGATGTCTTCTATCACTCACATTGGGAAACTAAAAATCCTAATGAAGATTAATGATTAAGATTGAGAGTGAAGAAATTGGTTTCTTCCTTCTCAACTGGTGCTTTAAGTACTGCTACCACCACCGGTCTGTTTTGCATTCAGATGACAAAGAGTAGCTTTTTAATTAAATAGAGTGGGGAACAGATAAGCTTGGATCTTGGTGCTGGCTTATAAAGTCCTTACTCAGGGCGAGTGGTACTTTATACCATGACTGTTAGGATATCATTATACCGTGAGTAGTTCCGTTAAACTCCATGAAATCCCAGTGTGGGATAAGGTCCTACTCAACTCTTTATTAATTTTTGATTTATCAGCAGCTGTCGTGTACTGCAAGGAGGATCTCAGCGTGGAAATCTCTGGGCTGCCGCATGCACCAGTGTCAGCAGTCTCATAACCAGAGTGGAGGGGCTGGATGGATTCACACAGCTCAGATCTGTCAGAGGTACAAAGTGATGCTGGAAAACAGCTTCACACCCTTCCCTTATCACAGGGGGTAAAGCAGAAGCTATCGACGTTGACAGAAAGAAGAGAAGAAAACAGAAGGGCTCTGAAGAGACATCCTGATTGCTAGAACATGTGCTGGGTACTCCTGGGAAATCTAAACATAGGGCTCTTCATTAATACTGAAAACACATATAGCATTCATCAGTTATTATTGATGTCTAAAGTGCATGCATTACATATGCATATTTTAAAGTCTAGAGGCCCACTTGCCTGTTTCTCAGAGGACCCAAATTACAAGCACTTGGTATACGGTGTACTTCCCACCTCATCCTCATGTACAAGGAGGTAAACAGACAAAGAGACCTTACCCTTCTGCCACTCTCTCCTCACCCTGAACACGAGCCTCGCCTGAGTACTGAACCTCATGCTAGAAACACTGACAGCACTGCATCAAAACCAACTGGCTGTTCCTTATATTGAGATCAATTAGTTTATTGGGTAGCCTAATTACATATCTTGAAATATGAGCTGGGAAATTGCATTACTGCCATGTGAAAGAAACATAGTAGTTAACATTCACCCCCATTCTGACTGATGGTTTTCTATTCTTTTTTAGATAGATATGACTATTCATAAATCAATTAAATTTAATCAGCAGCTTATTCTCCTAGGCTGGTTTTAATGGTTTAGAAGGCAAACAACTTTAGTGCATGTGATTACATTTCTTTTAATGGAACTTTGGCAGCTGTATCAAAATAGCTTTTCTAAGGCAACACCATTTTCTCCTTCATCTCCAGATGAATCTGGAAATGCTCCTATATTATATCATGTGGGGGCACACATGCAGAAGAGCACACTGCGCAGTAAGGCAGACAAGCCCAGTACGCGGAAAGAACATATGCAATCCCAATTCTTACCTTAGCAACATAGTATTATTTCAAAAAAATTTTCCTTTCTCTCTAGAAATTTTTTTGCACCACAGGAACTAAGAACTAATAGGAAAGCACTCACAGTAATAAACAGTAGATTTTTAGTTTCTAGGGAAACTAAGAATCCCCAGTTTCTTTTCCCCCTAACAACCCATAACCTCCAACTATTGAAAGTAGGTTTGCTGTGTTGTTTTTGGCTTTTTGCTTGGTTTTTTTTTTTTTGTTTTTTTTTTTTTTTTTTTTTTTTTTTTTTTTTTTTTTTTTTTTTTTTTTTTTTTTTTTTTTTTTGTTTTTTTTTTTTTTTTGTTTTTTTTTTTTTTTTTTTACCCTATCAGGAATATTTCAAAATCTCCTTATGAAGATAGTCAATTTTTAAAGCCTTTTCTTTAAATGGCAAGTTTTCCACTTCATTGCAAGACGGTCTATAAACATTTTAGAACCTATTAAAACAACTTTTATTTCAGAAGACGAAATATCATCCTATGTATTATTTAAGGTGTTAAGAGTTTACGGTATGAGGAAGAATGATATTCTACCATGGAGACATTTATAAGGGGAATGGATACTTTAGATTTGAATGAAAATGTCAAAGAGAAAACTAATCAGATGAAAAGTGTTTGCAAGATGATGGAGCTCACCATCCTGAGGGAAAAACAAACAAAAAAAAGCAGGAATAAGGGCAGAAAAATAATGGATTTTAAACTATCAGACCTCAACAGACTTCAGGAACTGAAGGATAAAGTCTTGTGGGAAGATGATTTAAAGGACAAAGAGGTACAGAAGGGCTGGCAATTCCAAAAAAGTGACCGTATGAAAGACACAGATGCAAACTATCTTAATATGAGGAACTATAAAAAGAAATTGTAAGAAGCTGTTATAATGTCAGCAAGAAACCTCTTTCAAGACCTAGAAAACCAAAAGCATTGTTTTCTAAGTAATTTTAAGACAGTAGTGCAACCATTTGACTAAATATGCATACATACTACAAATGCATGGGAATTGTACAAATGCATGGGAGAAAAAAAAAATCAGAAAATCAAAAATAAATCTTCTTCACAACACCAATGAGTCTAACTCTTCACCTCACAACCTACAACATAGGCAGGCTTAATTGTTAGTCTCTGAAAGAATGGCTGCTGAGCTTGTATGAACTGTTGAACTTGTATGAATATGCTGATTCTATGAACTTAACTTTTAGGCCATAGGAGGTACGGTCATTACTTAATTTTTATTGCAGGTTATTAATTCAAACCTTGCAATGTGAAAGAGGGCTCATCTGAGTGGAGCCAAGGACTGGCCATATCATGGTGATGCTGGTCAGTGCTAACCTACCAACCACTGCTCCAGGAGGATGACTGGGCAAGCATTCTTCCTCTGCTCCTGCTGGAAATTTCCCTTCTTCCTTTAAAGCAATAAACTATTCAATGCATGTTCCTTATATTGACAGTCATCCTGCTGACACTGAGTATCTGGCAACGAACAGAAGGTGGGAAAAATACTTTTCTGCCAGGAGAGTGGGAAATTCTGGTGCTGAACAATCATGGTGCAGGAATGACAGAACCACTGCTCACATGGAGATGTAAGTGAGCAACTGTGCAAGATGAGAAGACTTTTTGTTTTAAACGAGCAAATGAAGCGTCTTCTAACAGAGTTGGAAGCTCATGTACATCCTGCATGAGCTGACAGCAAGTAAGCAAACAGGCACAGCCTTCCCTTCTTACAAGTAGCTACACCCACCTTCAGCTTCACTTCATTGTTTCACAGGGAGTAACTTTCTGTCATAAAGTGCTTACTAATTATCGGCAGTTTTGCAATTGTAATTTACTTGCTTGTTCTGGCTGCAGGGTCACTTTCCAAGAGACCTTCTGACTCTGGGATGATTTGGAAACCTATGCAGAAGTATACACTATTATTGCCCTATAATAGAGCAACCTGCATGGCTTTTATAATAGGACCCACTGCTACACTATTGACTCTGACCGGCACAGATAAATAGTATAAAATAAATGTGATTGTACAGGTGTTTTGCTTTTTCCAGGCAGCTCTTTCATTAGCAAGTGAAGATATTTATATTTTTTTCAGGTCCTACCTGGATTCCCACTGTGAGGGTCTTTGTTTAAATACCCTTCTGACAAAGATATATACCATAGTGGCATTATCTTTACCATTATCTGTCTGTCCAAAAGAATGGCAAACATGGCCAGAAGGTAAACACATAGAACAGTATATTAACATGCATAAAGCACTTAGGTAATCTTGTATTGCAGATCAAATAAATATCTACCTTATACAGTGGAAAAAAAATATTAGTGCTTTTGCAGGACTGAAACTCAAATAATTGAGCCCACTGGCCATCCTGCTTTAATGGTTGTTCAGTGCCCAGAACCCATTTCCAAAACAGAGTTCACCATGAAGATTTTCTTCTTACTCCTGTTTTTGGCCTTAAAAACTGGTGGGCTGAAGTAGTCTTTACAGTTAGGAGATATCTGAGGCTTTAAGGGCATCTCTGTTTGAATTGCTGTAGTAATCATTATTTTGCCTTTTTAATATCCTGTTATATTAAATTTCATTATTGGCTCATATAAGACATTTAATCAGCTTCTTTAGAGAAAAACAATAGAAATATAAATATCCTATTGGGCAAAAATCTTCTGTCACCGCATTTTGTATTGTTTATCCCTTAGGAGTCAAATAGAAAATAAAACCCAACAAAATAAGCTATATATCCTTGAAATAAAAAGAAACCACATACTACAGCAAAGAAGGCTGAATTCAGAGGCCAATGACTTTTAGTGTCTGCAGAAAGCATACAGCTGCTCTATTCTATGGACAGCCAGTGAATGACGTACATTAAGATGAGAAAATCTGACTTAAAAGGTGGCTCAATCTGAGCTGAGAAGAGACAGTGTATCAAATCTCAGATTTGAACCAATCCATGTACATTTAGATGGGCTGTCACGAGGGTTGCTTCTCTTGCTAGATTTTCACACTTTCAAAGCAAAAAAAAATTAAAAAATCATTTTATTACCTGCACAGATGGTAGATTTTGCTAACGTCATATCCAAATCGTTTTCTTTTCTAAACTGTACGTGCATCTGAATGTTAATGCCTCAACTCTCTTAAGTCACAGAACTTCCCAGTAACAAGAACAAATGAAGAGATCCTATAATATAGCTGTTGTAAAAGTAAAGTTGACGAGGGTATAGAATCACAAATCTCTTGGCTTTTCCATTAATGTCCAATATATGTCACATTTTTATAATCACAACTGGAGAGATTGAATGCAAGCTCGATTTTCAGCTGTGCATTCTCATTTTTCCCAGAAAAACGTCCTTGGGAAATATTTGCACTTATATGTTTGCCTGCTTGCTCAATTACAGGAGTAATTAGGATCCATTTTAAACCATGGCTGAACAGCATATGCCAACATTCAGAAAGCTTTTTAAAAGGCTCCAGACTTTGTGAAGCCCTGGGTTTCCCAGAAGCACCCACTGGGCAACACCATCAATGCAAGTGAAATGAAAAGACAGACGATGGGGGCTCTAGAACTGGCACCAACACAGTGTCTTGCCCTGAACAGTGCCCGAAGGCAAAGGGCTGGCAAGCTCTGCCCCTGAGCACTGCTGCCCTGCTGCCCTGCTGCACAGCACTGCCCGTCACATTTCTTCCACGTGGCCCAAACAGGGAATGTTCTGGAAATTAAAAAAGAGAGTTTTGAGTTTTTGTCCTTGCTCATCCGCTTGCATCTTTCTTACACTCTTTTTTAGCCTTCGTTTTTATGGATGAACTTAATCTAGTTATTTAATGATTGAAGCTTTTGCTCACAGGCCTTAAATAATAATCACGATAATTATTTTTTATCATGCTCATTCGTACATGCCTCCTGCCAACGTGCCTGAGGTGCTGCCCAGACACTGTAAAACATAGTACAAATTGAACATAACAAAATTAAACATAAAAAAAAGAAAATCCAATGAAGTATTTAGAAAACCATGTATGATATTAACGACAGAAAGGCTGCTTTCAAACACAAGGAATTTCAAGGCAAAATCACTGCAAATACAGAGGGATTCCTGTGAAGTTCTCGCTACCAGCCCAATCAAATCCACTTAACTACAGCAGATGAAACGTTTGTTCATTTCCCTCCAGCTGACATCTTCAAAATACTTTCCTCTGTTTCTGTTTTGTATGCAACCCAGAAAATATTTTTTTTTTCTGGATGCCTGCAGAGCTATTATAATATGGTCATTTCTGGCCAGAATCTTTAAAGCAGCTAAATTGACAATGTGCCATATAAGATACTAAAACCCCTTACTCTGTTGTACAGAAAGGGAACTGAGGCAGAGAGGAGGAGAAGCTTGTCAAGATCAAGCAAAGCTTGTGGTAGAAAAAGAATTTGCACTCAAGTCTTCCAAGTGCCAGAGTGTGACCCCAACTAAGCTGCAGTAAATCTTCAGCTGTCACCAAAACACATGAAATTTGGGGATTAAAATGCAAATAAGGAAATCCCAAATCATGAAACAACAGCTGTGAACTTGAAAGCAGATATAACATGCATTTGTAAGCAGTCCATGAATGCACATATATAGATGCCTTTCAAAACATCCATAGCAATTGCAAATGTTAAGGATCAATTTGATAAAATCTTAAACTCTCTTGAATTTGCAAATAGCCTACTTTTTTATGCCCTATTTTGCCTGCATGATTCGTAACCTCTTGTCTGACAAGCTTTCCTAAACCTGAGCTTCAGAATGTCTGTGCGGCTACTGAACTGCATGTAGCCTGCTTGTTAACAAGAAATGAAGCTGGAAGTTAAGTCACTGCTAATTAAACTCATAATTACAAATGGAAGGTCAGATAGCACATCCAAGGGCTGTTTGAAAATGTAATAAGATAAAAGAAAGAACAAACTCTCATGTAATAATGCAGCCCTTACTTGGCAGACTGACCCATTAGAACACTTCTCAGCTGCATGCAGTCCTGAAGGCAGATATTAGAAATCATTTGAGTTTAAACAAGTTTGTCAAGGATTAGTACAGGCTCTAAACATTAACTAGATTTCTATTTAAAAACAAAAATTAAGAATTGCTCATTTACAAAGTTAGAACACGGATCACGGACTCCTAGTCTGTGCTCCAAAGTGGTTGCCACCAGCAGATTCACAGAAAATGCCTTCTCCTTTAGAACGTCTCACTCCTCTGCCCATTTGTGCTTGGGAAATCGGCTTGATGGTTTGCTGCCCTGCCTGTGGATCTCCATGAATGCACAATTCCTGAGGTAACGACTACATTACTTTTGTTCCCTTGTAGTGAGGTTGGGGCACGGAGAAGATGGGAAGAGCACAAGAAGTAATCTGGAGAGAGGGCTCAAAGAACCAGTATTGAAAGAGCAAAGGGGTGCAGAAGTACCAGCCACTAGCAACTGGGAAACAAAGGACAGCTGGGGAAGGTTCACGCTAATTTCTGCTATCCTTGATCTCCTGAAGAGCCAGAAGTTTTGATGTGGGTCAAAAACTCCACCTGCTGACCCTCCCTACCACCCTGTCACAGCAGCATGAGTGATGGGCACTGGAAACACGTGAGGAGCAAGGCAGCACACGCAGCCATGCCAGACCAGAAAGCCAGTGCCTCTCCCTGTTATCATACTTGTGATGAAGCCCTTGAGGGTTTGGGACAACCTGAGGAGAAGACAGATTTTTGTTCTTTCCAAGATAAGCACATATCTTACATGGGATGTGGGCACCAGGACAGCACAGCACTTGGGAACCCATTTGAGATTTAGGAAGTCTCTGTCAGGAAATACGGGCAGCGTACAAAAGCTGCTTTTTTCTGTGCCTCCTATTCTAGGTATTTCACTTCTCTGTGAGCCATAGGCAGTCCCTGAAACTCATAGCAGGGTGGAAAAGCCTTGTGAGACTTGCCAATATCAAATTTTTAAAAATAATTATTCCCTCATCAGCAGGCTTTCATCTCATGTGCTAATTCTAAAAATCTGCCTTCCAACAGTTCAACTTTGCATCAGTGAATGTCTCACCAAGCCCCTTCTAATAAATATCATTTATTAGATTTCTATGACACAGTTGTTTTGCAGTGAAATTGTGAAGGTAAGGATCACTGGGTTGATTGACACCTGGTTATTCAATCAAACATACTCCTATTCTGCTAGTCACAGACCACATATGCCAAATTTGATGCTGAAACAACCTTCATAAGGCATTTTGGAGGGGGCTTGGGGAGGAAATCAGTCTCGTAATGAAAATCTTAACGATGTTGAAGCTATTGCAGCACCATAATACTATTTTCTCTCCTGCTGGCAATTTAGCAGCAGCAGTACTGAACACCAGGGGACTTTCCTATGGAGGGAGAGGTAACAGCACACATTTACAGAAAGGATGGGGGGCTGGCTTCCTAACAATGGAAGTATAGACAGATGGATTTGGTAGTTCTCAGCTGGTGAGCAAATTTTCAGCTATAACTCATTGTGCCTCTTTGGGTAGGAAAAATGGATTCCAAGTAAGTATTCCTTTCTGGTCCATGTAAGATATAATATGGGCAAGCTGAGTAGAAAATTTAGAAAGGCAAAAATAGTCAATCCACATCATATGATGCTGAAGCTAAGCAGTACTGGGAGTTGAGACACCAGTCCACATGCATTGGTGTAAGGCGGTAATTTACTTTCTTGGGAAAAATCTTCATTCTAAATTTGACACAACATTTTACGACATGTTTCTCTTAAAGAGTGAGGACATGAAAATACCTTCATAATAGCTTAGAAATGGAAGATGGCTCAACAGAGTTTCCAGAGAACCTATTTATTTACCCCATCCCCTCTCTCCTAAGGCACTAACAGTTTTTGATGAGAGAGTTCAGTCCAGATCTCTCTCTCTCATTCTTTCTCGGAGCAGCAGGATCTCAGGGAGATTCTGCAAACTTTCTAAAATAGCCATAGGCAAGTCAAAACAAGAAAGTCCTTTAATTGGCTCAGTTATGCCAAACAGTGATCAAATCAAGGAGTTTTCTGACAGATACCATTTCATATTATTTGGAGGATGATTCGAGTGCCTAAGCCAAAGCATGCAGGATCACTTTCTACACCCCAGGCAATATAAATACTCCATATATTGGCTGACAACACCTGATAGAGACCTTTGGCCTTACAGCCAACTAGCTGAAGCAAAGGCAATGAACCTTATGGCAATTCAAATTACGTTACACGTTTCTGGTTTGGCACCTGAATTGCTCTGCTGGTGTGTGCAGATCACACTGGAGTGCTTTCTTCCTTCTGCATCCTTACCTTGTACAAGGGGATGTGATATCAGGAACCTGAAAAGTAGCAGCTACCATTAGGTATAGAAAGGCATTTAATTCTAATTCTTCAGCTGCCATCTCTAACAGAAGAACGGCGTCTGGGCTCCAAAGTCCCAAAACACCACCAAGCAGCTCCTTTACTGAAAATTCTCCCCCCTGCCCTCCCCCCCTCAAGATTACTAGCAACATCCTGTAATTTTAATAAGGGGAAAAAAAACCCGTTGTAAATGTCATAATAGCTCAGCCTCAAAGGCCTCCTCTAATAATTCATATTTCTGCTCTTAAACCTGTGTCTCTTTTTGCAGATTCCTCACTGCATTTTACCCCAAATTTTGTTCTCTGAACTTTGCTATGTTTTGGGAGTGGCTCAGTAGCCCAAACAGACAATTTCTTCTGTCATGAAGGAACTAGAGCTTTCAGAAATTTTTATGATCATTATTCAAGCTTTATGGATAACTATTGTTGTCCTGAGTTTCAAAAGCAACATATTCATTGAGCTTAACCTTATTCATATTACAGCCAGGCCTCGCAGATACTCTGCAGTACTTTTATTCTATTTAGTTTCTCATGTTATTTCCAGAAATTACTTCCAGTTCTTATTTCTATTACTGCTAAACCCCCCTTAATTTCTCCAAACTAACAGAAAAATTAATTTAAAAACAAAACTTTTAATGGTTTTGGGCTGGTATTATTGTTATTATTTTAACACTATATCCATACAAAGTGTTATATTACCTGCAAGTACACAATGGCAAGTTGAAAATTGGAAATCCTGTTAAACTCATGTTTATGAGAAATGCACTTATTTATGTCCTTCTGTGCAGATACCACAGAGAATGCAAAAGCAGCTTTCTAAAGTGCCAGCCTCATCTAAGTGCCAATGGCTCAGTTTCAGGAGCCGAGCACAATTATTACAGACCCAGTTTTCCCAGTGCAACCCCAAGTGAGACCAACAGAGTAAACTGTCCCACTCTCCAGCGCCTAAAATCCTTGGCTCAGCATTTTCATGGAGGAGAGCCCGAGTCTGCCCATCCTCTGGCTGCCTCTCTACTCCATCACCATCAGACCAAACATGAGATACCAGGCTCTAATCCTGTTGGCACTGACCATGGAAGATCAACAGCTCTCTCTGTATATTTTATGAGAGTGTGAGGTTGGAAATTTTGTCTGTGTTTTGAGAGAAAAAATGAAAACATTCTTTAGCCTTTAAATATGCTGAAGAAAAAAAATTACACACACTTACACAAATTGCCACCAACCAACCAGCAGGCTCTCTGGAGCTGCTCAGAGATCTGATGTATTAAAAATATTCTCATTGGGTATGGATTAGTAGGCAAACGGCAGGGGAAAGAAGTCAAAGGGGCAAGATAAATTGGGTTTGTTACAGAAGCTGTAATTTATCATCACAATATTGCCAGCACAACTGTAGAGAATTATACATAAATTTAATAAAACAACTGCTATATTACATCTATTATCCCAGAGTCAGGTTTGGTTATCTTTTCCTTCTTGAGAAGACAGCTTTTTCTGCAAATAATGTCACTGAATCTGGCCGTTTATATTTTGGCCATTTATACCTTAAAAGACTAGCTTACATGCAAATAATAGTATAAACCCCGATGTATATCAAAATATTAAGAACATAAAATTACACATTGAAGGTGAGAAGTGGAATGTTATATAGTTCCCTAGAGGTGACAGTTCCCTCTGATGTTCAACAAAGAAATAAAGACAGCTGAAGCAGTGAGAGCCCTAGTTAAGCAAAACGCATATAAACATGAAAGACATCTCTTCTGGAAAAATATACAATTAAAGTGCCATTGTCCCTTCCATTCACCTGTCAAAACTGCTTGAGGGTTGTACGAATGAAGGAGAAGGGGGGCGGAGAAAAGCAACCACTGCAAATAAGGAGAGTATTTTACTAGAGTTATCGCCTTCTTGCAAGAATGAGTGCTCAAATGGATAATACCTTTCTGTGAAATCCAGGTTTCCAGCTTCATGTTAAGAAGAGGCTCTTACCTTATAGGATTATCCATTCTTGATACTGTGAGAAACGCTGCTAAGTTGGCTGTGTAGGAAGAGCACACGATAAGGGTGAAGAGCCACCAGCTTCCCATTACGATGCGCATAGCCACAGAATTGACAGTAGATTCACCCCCTACAAATAAACAGAGAAAATGAGGGTCTCTCAGCAGTTTCCATTTACTATCACCCTCTGCGTGCCCTATTATGTTAATCTTTGTTGGAGCTACCCCTCTTCGTTTCTGCTCCCCTCCAGGCTGCCCTTTCACTGTGAGAAAATCACAGCGTCCGTTAAGATTGATAATTTACAAACATTTTCTCCAGTCAGCCTCTTGCCCTGGATACAGTTCTAGAAAATCATCTTTCAAAATATTTCCCTTGGGAATTATTGAAGAGCAAATCTACAGAACATGAAATATATTCTAAATAAAGAAAGTTTAATGGTGAAGCATGACTAATATGCAAGAATAAAATCATTAGTGTTCAGACTATAGTAATACTCTGTTTTCAATGACCATTTATGATTTGGAAAAAACCCACAAAACTCCAATGGTTTGTGTGCTATCTGTGCTGTATTTAAATCTGCAAAGACTGAAGCATTAGTGTCATTTCTTGTTACTCTTTACAACATTTCAAACAACATGAAGTTTTTTTTCCTAGCAGGCTGCAAGCACAGTTATGCTTGAAGACTGTTGAAGGCCAAACCTTACCATACAGCTGGTGCTAGTCACTTCAGCGTATGTTTGCACTGATTGTATCTTACTCTACTTAAACCCATCAGGGATGCCACCTTAATGAGATGAGGGACCAAGTCTCATAGCAATAGTAAGGATTTTCCAGCTGAAGCTTCATAAGCTTGCAATCACAATGAAAAAAAATGCAGAAAAAAGTTACCACCACAGCCATATGTTAACATTCAACAAAACTTGCCTTCCAAGAATAGTACTAACGTTATAGATATGGGATGAAACCTGTGTGGGCAGATTTTGCAAACAATTATATACAAAATTAACTGTGTTATTGGTAGCAATCTTACTGAATTCAGTAGGATTAGTCCCATGCCTAGAGATTCCTGAGCGTAATGTTGGTTACACAACTAGAAATCATTTTCCTATTCAGTTCAAAGAACCAAAAGACAAACTGTCTCACATTAGTTCAAAAACATAAATTTCTGAAATTAAATTTAAGCTATTAGAAAAGGTGCCAGTTTCAGAGTTGGAGAAGTGTTGTAATTGTGCAGCAAGCAGCTCTGTAGTTTATTTATCATGTGGTAAGATTCCCAGAGTGGAGAAGCCTGCATGGAGTGTTTTTTCTGGATGTACTGAGAGACAGAAAAGCAGAACATAACCCCCAAACTTACCTACCTCTTCCCACTTTTCATCAGCTGGTCTAATAAAAAATACCACCTCCCCATATGAGCCTTCTCTTTCACCTTTAGACTGTTCTGGCCAAAATTAACATGTCCTGACCTGCTTTACCCAAGGCAGAACATTTCTGAACGTCCGTATTAATGAGAGAGTTCAGTACCTTGCTGAACAAAGGCTCCGTACACGACCCAGATGGCACTGTGGAGGGTGGAGGAAGCAGAAGGGCTCGGCTGGGAAGCGTTCTGCGCCCGGACTGCCTGGATGCGGTTCAAGACAAATATCAAGACA
The DNA here is from genome assembly GCF_001431845.1 of Calidris pugnax. NCBI lineage: Eukaryota > Metazoa > Chordata > Aves > Charadriiformes > Scolopacidae > Calidris > Calidris pugnax. Next base: position 3,688,994 of record NW_015090828.1, on the reverse strand, counting down.
CCAACGATAGGGATGGCTGCAGCAATGCAAGCCCACACCGCAAAGTCGAAAGGAGCAAAGAGAGAGAAGATGTTGATTTTCTCCTCGGGCTTTTTGATTAAGATCCCCACGGAATAGTCCATGTACCGCTTGCTGAAGTCCACGACGCTTTCTCGTTCTGGTGTTATAGTGATGGCTGAGATGGCCAGGTCTGCTCTCTGTGAGACAAACACAACAGATTAGATCTCTTCCTCTCACCATGAATTCTGCCAGCGTGAGCCTTAACAAGAAGCTTTTAAAGAACCAAGTGACTCCACGCATTTCTTTCTATAATTTAACACATTTAGACAAATTAAAATAAATTGTCTAAAAATAAAACCAGAATCAGTTTCATCATTTGAATGCTAATTAATTGCACTGGTCTAAAGCAAAATAGTGAAACGTAACCTGCCAAAGTATTCTAGAACAAAAAGTGTCACGCTGGCTCCTCTCTGGAATGAATGCAATTTATTTCACATTTATCCCTCACTTGTTTTCCAAAGGATGCCTAAAAATCCAAACTGTATTAGCCTGGTGCACTGCAAGCAATAAGAAACACCACTTATTTAGCTTGTGCATTTGATAGCAAGGTGTAAAGAGCTAATGTTTGTTGTTCTCCCTGTGGAGATGCCAGCTGCCCATGTTCATGAAGGGATTTCGTATGACAACTGGGGATATTTTGTTTGTTTTTTACAATAAATAAAGCAATTGCAAAAACTAGTAACTGGAAGAATGCACCAAAAGCAACAGTTCCTGAAACTGTTTCGACCTCAACATTTAAAGCGAGTAGGTTTTACGCACAGAGGGTCCTTAAAGAATATGCAGACTCAATGAAAGATAAAACAGGAGTTAATAAATAAGATTCCCAAAGCTTTTGAAGAGTTGCAATTAGATTTTTATTATTTTTCCACCTTAATAAAAACAGTTCTCTTCAAAAAACAGAATGTACTTTTTGTTTCCTATCTCTACATTTTGCTAGGAAAGTGAAGAAAATGTTAGGTGAGGGAGGTCTGCTTTGAAATCCTTTGGAGTCAGTGGACAAGCTAGTAGCAGAAATACTGTTAAAAAATACGATAATAGATTGCTTCAGAGAAAGCAATTTCCAAAGAAAGTTAACAGGATTTCTTACTACATTTTCAAGCCAAAGAAAGTCAAACAACTTATGTCAATGCAAAGTAAGCAAAAAATTCTTTATGTTTCCTAGCACCAACCAAGAATATCCCATTATTATACACACGTTTGTTATTGCTTTAATTGCTTCTATTTCTTCCTAAACATCTACTTACCAGATACTGAACCACCTACTTACTAGATAATGAGAAAGCTTTCACTTTCAGTAATAGCTTCACTGCAGAACAGTAACCTTTTCTACAAAGGGCAGCAACATGGAATATTAATTCCTTTGATTCTCCTTGATTAACATTTGTCCCATGTCAGATAGGGAGAAAATGAACAAAATACACTTAATTCTCCATGAGATTCTAAGCTACAGAGTTTCCCCATTTACTTCAATGGAGTTCAATTAACTAACTCCTGATTTGCAAGACTGTAATTAAGAAAAGAAATTTGGTCCTCTCTGTTTTAAAATCGTGAGATCAGTTCTGATCTGTTCTGGTCCTTCAAAACACTTCTGTGTTGTATATTACTACAAATACTTTTCCTGTTTGGAGACAAACAGTTGATCGCTATCAAATGCATTGCCACAGAAGGATCCAAATAAAGTCATACCTACAAACAAGTAGCAAAGACATAATGAGAAAGTTATTTGGTTGGGGTTTTTTTCGGTTTTCTGTAGTCATTCACTCACACACATGTACATGTCCTCTCTTCTTCTTCTTCCAACTATGTAAACACAGAGATTTACACTAATATAATTTATGGTGAGAACAGTTGGGAGTAAATAGAACGGCAGACTCTCCCGTTCTATCCTGTATACAGCGTCTTGAAGTGCACAGTTTACACCATGCTCAGACTACTTGCAGCTCAGAAGCATTTTGCACTGCTGTTTTCATTCTAATCCATTCTCTTGATTTGGAAAGGAGGAAGGGGGGAATTTAAACAACCCCCTTACAAAGCTTTGACAGCATACTCCAAAGAGTCTTTTTGTTTATTCATTTATTTCTTTTAAAAATACAGCTACTTCTCTGTGTACCTTATTAATGAGCTCTCCAATCATGCCATTCCAGGAGCTGTTTTGGAGCTGCTGTCCATATTTGCCATCAGGAGCTTGATATATCTCGTATTTGAAGCCCAGATTCTTGGCAAGTGCATCCAGGACATCAATGGAAAAGCCTTTATATCGCTTTGGTTGCCCAAGTATGTTCTCCGCCACCATCACAAAAGGTTCTTCCTGAGAACAAAACAATATCTTATCTGATACATGAAACAACGTTTTTTAGTTTGTTTCTCTTAGCAAAAGTATGTTTTCTGAGTTAATTCTGGACAATTTGGCACAGATTTTGGGACACTTTTAACCTTCTGAGGCAAAAACTGTAGGCTGTGCAGGATACTGTGAGGCATCCCAAGCAGACACCAGTGCTTCAGCACCTGAGTCCTGTCCATGGCTTTGGGTTTTCCACAGTTCTTGAGAAGAGGCAGGGACTGCAGAGGACAATTCAACTCCTACCAGCAGCTTCCTGGTGCCCACAGGATGAACTGCCCTCTGAAGTACCATCTCTTACCACTGACTGTATAGAGGGCACAGACACCTACTTTAGTGTCCTAACTAGCTGTCCAGAGTATAGATATCTACTTAAGCGTATGAGTCCTAGACAGGAACTTTACTACTGTGCATCTGTCTCAGGGAATACCAGATTTAGAAAGCTATCTTTTACAGACAATGATTAATCTTTTATCCAGGAGACACACTGAAACAAGAGCTAAAAATGCTGCATTTTGTGAATATTTAACCATTTGAAAATTCCAAGAATAACCTTCATGGGCACTGGCTCCTGCAGTATTTTATATTACCATATGCTTTGGGACCAAGGAAACATAGCATTTTGTAGTATGTTTTCTGTTAGGTGTGAGTGTCCTGCTCTCCTGTGGGGGAACAGCAGGGCTGTTGGTGGCAGAGCCTCTGCAGTTGGCTGCCTTTGCAACCTGGTACTGACGTTCTTGTGGAAGGGATCTGCTCACCTCCCACGTCAGCCACAGTATAACCTCACCTGTCACCAGAGAGAGGAAAGAAAACTGGGGGCTGGAAAGTGTGACTCAATGATCTTATGTGATACTTTCTATTTGTACCATGATTCAGAAAAAGAGAAACAAAAATCACAAATAGACACCACATTCCGCAAGCTGCAAACTACAGTATTTTAGGCAGGAATGTATTCAAGCCCTAATTTGCCCCTAATTTAGCACTTAGCTGACAGGAGCTTTGCTATCACTCTGGATACTAACAGACAGTAGTCCCAAAAGCATAGTGATTTTTTGGAAAGACTACGCCTTTCTAAAATATATAGTTTATCTCAACAGGAATTTATGAGCTTGATGGAGGAAACACTTGATTAAATTTTACAGCCTGCAGTGTACAAGAGCCAAGATTAGATTATCGTAATTGGCCCATCTGATCTTAAAATCCATGAAATGTTGGAAACTGCATATCCGAGTTAGAGTACTGTATCTGGAATACACCCTAGTGCTCTCAGTCCCTGTGCTGGTTCCATGCCCAGCAGGAATTATAATGCAGAAAAACAGCATAAGCAAACACACAAATGCTCTGTATCTCTGACAGTGCAGAGCTTCACATAAAATAATAAAAGGCCATCATCTAACTTCCTTGTTTATGTAACTGATCATCCAAAAAAATACAGAACTGAAAATGATAGGGAAAAATACTGAGGGAAGTGCCCAAAATACTCAGTCAGATCCTTTTATTTTGAGTGTTGGTTTCCTGAACTCAAATAGGATCATACCAAGACAGTCACCACTTTGAGTGTCAGTCCTTGTAAGTCATTGCCCAGACGTCGTTCTTGTAGACTACCATTCAGGCCTTTCTCAGAGTCCCACGTTGCCAACTAGAACAGAAAGCACAGTGAGTCTGAAGGACTGTTAGGCAGAAATCTTTCAGTATTTATATAAACATGTAACAGTAGCCTGACCAGATCCAGAACGGATACAGAGAGGATAAGAGAAGTGTGTTTTTTAATGCAGAATCAGAATTAGCGACATTCTTAAGACAGACACAAAAAGTACCTTGCCTGAATGCATTTTCATCACTGCCAGTAACTTAACTGCTCTATTATCTGTAGTATTGGTCATATTATTTCATTTATATCACTCCAATAGGATGTTTATTTCCAGCAAGTTTATATTGCCGGACAGTCCTCAAGATTATCTGTGGTGTCACTATCCTACATTTCCCTCTCTGCTCAGATCCCCTCCTACTCTTCAAATCATTCCCTACTGATAATCAAAGAGTGACCTTTCTTCCTGCTGCACAACGTTCTCTCTCCCTGATGGTCATAAATTCTTGACACAGATTCTGCGGTCTCAAGCTATCCCCTCTTCTCTTCCGGACTTTCTTCAGATGCTGTCTTAAGTCCTATTTTTCTCTCTCCTTGCCCTACTTCTACCTCATCAGTAAAACAATGACAGCCTCTTAAGTTCCCAGGTCCTGATGATCAACTATCTTGCAACCTCCACCAGTACCCAGTACTACATGTATCTGCTAGATGTACCCGCGTGCCGATTTTCAGGATATCTCCATGGAACATTACATCTAAATATTTTATTTTTCAATTAAATGCATCACTTTAAAAATCAATTTTACTGCATTTTCTGAAGAGAAATGCAGTAAAATTCAATACAATAGGTTCAATAGAAAAGTCAATCTTAAGTGACCTTTGGATTAGTCAAACTAAATATGCTCTTCAGCAGTAGCAGTCAGACACTTCCTTTGCCTTCAAACAGAATCCATGGTGTCATTTTGTTCAGACAAGTTGTAAATAGTACCAAGTAGAAAGTGTTTCCTTCCTTTTCTTCAGCTCTACTCTTACACACCAATACTATCCTCACATATGTAGAAGCAGTGTTGTTAGCTGAAGGCATGCCCTGTAGAAATTAAACATAGCCCAAGATCTGTGAAATGTGTCTTCTTCCTGCCAGAAGCTAAATTTCATGTAACAAGTCAAAACCTTCTTGGAAAGAACTTATTTCACTGAATATGCCTATGGCTAGATGTCCTACACGATTTATTTCTATGACTTCAGTTTTATCCTAAAGCCTCAAAAATCAAACCAACAAATAAAATGTGATGGGAGAGATCTGTATAGTTTTATTTTTGTTTTGTTGTACTAAACTGATAAAACAGGGACCTAGAAAAGAACAGGACATTCAGTGAATATTCAGCCACCATAACTACCACACAAGCATAAATGATAAAAATTATTCTATAGTCACTAAATCTTCAAAGCTGAGACACAGGAGAGGAAAGAATTTGGCTACACCTCCTTTATCCAGCTCTCTTGGAGGATGGAGGAGAATGACTGAATAACATTCAGCTTTCTAATGACACTCCTGAGTCTCAGATTGAAAACCCTCCCCCTGTGATTCCAGTTTGGAGTGACCTTCTGCACATAAAAGTCTCTGCAGCAATACAGGTAGATACCTACAGCAATGGTATCTTTTAAATTCAAATTTAGATGCTTGCTCTAAAATATGTCCAGATGTTTCTTAGCTTTTGCCAAACCAAATTGTCCAATTTTTCAGCTGATATAAATCAATATGGTTCAAACAGACTTCAAGGACCAGTATAGATGGATATGGTACATATTGTGTCTCAAATCTGTAAACAACATTTACTGTCTAAGCCTTCTTCAGCTGTCCTGTGCAGTAAGTATATGATAAAAGATATATGGAAGGTTTTGGGCAAAATGGCTTGCACAATCTCCAGATGATGACTAGATATTTATTAAAAAAATGGGAAATGCAATACATACATTTATTACTTCACCACTGGTGGAACTCACATTTCAATTCCTTCTCCCACTCCTTTTTGCTTCAAAAACTCCATCTGGTTTCATGTCAAGGCCTTAAGATTTTTGAATACCCTATGTTTCACATTCTGCATTAACACTAAGAATTCCTAAATGGAGCTGGAGACATGCCAGTGTGATAACATACATTTCTTCCTTTTATTCAAAGGGAGAGAGACAAAGATTCCTCTTTTATGCAGTAGGAGTAGGTGCAAAGAGGAGGAGCATATTATGCTTCAGCACAGAACTCCACAGTGTTCTCTATGGAGGTACAAACTTTTCAGTCTCTAAAAAGCAAACTATGCAGATAAAGTTAATAAATGGAACATGAGGAAAACCTTTTCCAGAGGGGACTTTTGCCTGTGCATCCTTGTGCTTCAGAACATTTCATTTGTTCCGAAGTCTGCCAATTTTAACTTCCACTTCTTGCAGACAGAATTTTGTTTACAGGACCGATGTATTTACAGATACGTCTACCAATTTGTGACAGCTGACCTGTCAAGATCAGTGCCCGAGAAACTAATTTCCAGCACTGTTAAACACAATGAGTACTGCTGTTGTTTGATAAGGCCGTTAGAGTTTCATTCTTTGTAGAAATACGTACCATGTTCCTACCAGAAGTCTGAAGCCAAAGGTTATAGCACAGCCATCATCTGACAGGGAATAAAGGGCTTTTAGAGCTGACTACGACAAACAACTGCTTGCAGGATGAGCACTTGTAGGATGAATTTCAAAAAATCAATGGTTTCTGGAACATATATTTAATGGCAGTATGGGTGGGGTTTTTTTATATATTTTCAAGTTACTGGGTTATGGGAGCTCAAGTTCTAAAAACAGCTACTTTATTAAAGCTTTTCAACTTAAACCTTCTTCCTAGCTTCTGTTTCTGAAATAGCCACATTGCTGGGAATCCTACAGTTCTAGCCATACATCAGAAACTCAATCATCCAGTAAAGACAAACCAGAGGAAACAACTGTGATATTCAGACAAAAAGGTAATTCTGACTTAAGACATGATTCTGACCTTTATCAATATTTCCTGCACTTTCAACCAGAACTGCAAGACAAAACTTGGAGAGATAAAGTCACAAATTTAACATTGTTTTCAATGTTCACAAGTAATGTATAGATTCAAACGCACATACCCAACACACTAGCAAAACATGGTTAGACACCCTAGGAATGTCAAATGATAGCAGGTGTCATCCAAACCATGGCACATGAACCTGCTGTTCAGGAATTTGTCCTGAGAGGTACCGATAAAATTTGATATCACTATAATTTCAGGGTTCCTGAGTTCCCATCAATAAATTACAAGCCAAATTCTACAGAGGAGTTTCATGACTTTGTTAACGATGTTGATGCTGGCTTCCTAACACTTACTTGAGTGATTAATTTCCCAGAGGAAATCATATTGAGATGTCATGGTAAACTCACACCAGAGAACATCAGAAGCAACTCCACAGAATTGTGAGGACCCTTATCAGCAAAATGAGGCAGACAATCCTTCTTCTCAAATAAATCAAGGCTGCATGCATTCAACCCCTATTTGCAGGATTTACTACCACTTGCCACTCCCTTTAGGAGATACAATTGATGATAAACTCAGTTATTTGTTACACATCTGTTTGTCTGCAAGGTCTGAATGTTCATGCTGCTCTGCTATACAGTAATTACTTATTCTTTGAGTCAGGAACTTGAATTTAGTTTTCCTAACTTTGCTGTCAACACTCACACCACTGGACTATGGCAAATGTCTGTCTCCAGCCCAAACAAATGGAGATGAAAATTATCCCAAACTGCTAGTAAATACAGTTGAAAACTGACATTAGCATAAAAAGTGAATATTTAATGTTTATATTACAACAGTGAATAAGATCATCTACATTATTATAGTTTATGAGGCAGTAGTTCTTGTCCAATAATATATGTCACTGCTATCTAACACCATTTAAAGTGTGTCACCAGCCTAAACATGATTTACTTTTCAAGGAAAATGCGATTCTCATAAGAAATAAAACAAGATAATTTTCAGCAGATGTACAGTAATGTTTGAAAGGGCTACAATTAATCCAGAGAATGCATCTTCTCTTACCAAAACCTGAAAACTTTTTTCTGGTGACTCCTTTGGAGCTAAGGTTACACCATCCAAACAAACTAAATTTGGGAACCCCTGCCTTGAAATCTGAAGAACAGAAAATAAATGAAGGAGAGGGTGTGAGACAAGCAGTTCTCATGCTGTGAGACATGTACCACCCAGAGCACATTTTCTGTGAGTATGAAAGCTGCTCTGTGCACCGAGTTAAATAAATTAATCTATGCCACTCACAATTTGATAATGCTTTTAGATTAAAGTTGAACAGAAATAGATTTAATTTTGATGATAACTTGTTTCTTAAACTTGAAGTCAACGTAGTGTATATCAAACACGATGTCCTTCTACCACATATGCATATTTTGCAATGTTGGGGCCTCTGACTCCCTTTGCCAGCCCTGCAATATAGCTAAAAAATTACTGAAACATTTGACATTATAAAAGTAGATTTTAAACAAACATGAGAATCAAAAAACTCCCAAATAAACAAAATGTAAACAATTAAATGCTTACAGGAGACAAATATGAAATCAGGCAGTGGCCCATTAAATAAATGGAGCAAACTGGACACTGCTGTGTTGCAGTTCTAAGGAACAAAAGGAACTCCATTTAAATAGTGAATAAAACAAATGTTTACATTTAAGGCCACGATTCTTTTTTAAAATGCAGTATATCAGTAATCCAGGGAATTTACTGTTATTCAATATCACTCACAGCAAGGTATTAGTAGGATTCACACATTGGATTATGTGTCATGCTCAAGGAACTGACAGGATTCCCTGAAACATCATTTTTCTTTTTACGAATGAAGTTGCATTGAACGTACCAAAATCTTTTCATTTGAAATACTGGACCGTAATTAAGAAAAAAAAAATTGTACTGTGTATTAGTAGAATCTATAGTAACGTAAAACAGGATTAGGAAAATATAAAGGTATGGATTCTCATACTTGCAAGTAACTCCAAACACTGATACAATTTATTTCTATAACAGCTACATAATTATTAGGAATATTCTAACATTTCTACTCTGAAGCGTAAGCTTATAGTCATTATTAGGGATAAGATACTGGACAAGATTATCAGCTGAAAGGATTTAAGGTATATTATGTTGTCCAGCATAACTTGACCTTGTTTGCAGTGAAATGCTCACTTCCAGATGTTTATTCTATTCTGATATTCTGCATTTGTTTGAATTAAAGACACAGCTTGTTCCAAACATCCACAGTGGGTTTGGAATACCTATGCACCCACAGCCACAGAGCCACCAAGAATTCCAAAACATATTAAAAATATGAAACAGAGGATTATGATCCCAGTGCAGAGAAACTCTCAGTCTTTTGGGTGAAATTTAATCACATCCTGTTCAATGCTCAAAATGCTGTTTGCCATTACAGGGGCCACACAAGGATTGTATCTACATGGTATAAGTCCAGAGGACAGGGACATCATGGAAAGCTGTTCTCTCCCATTCCTGATATTTCAGAAGAAAATCTCATTCATTTCCTGGATGAGATTAAGCCCTTTAAAGGCAATGACTAGCCAATATAAAGTAAGAAAAAATGGAGAACCAGGGAAGGGCTGCCTCCTCTGGGGTATCATGCCACTGTTGTTTTTCTGGTGCAGGACAGTGAAGCACATTAATGTGACTGTTGCTGCTTTACAGGCCTTTAAGAATGTGAGAACTTCACAGAGAAGAATGCAGCTTATTCTAATTTTAGTGTTTTGCAAATTTATGGTGCAATATAAGCGATAATAAAACATCTCTAGAGAATCACAGGAAGATAAGCATTAGGCAGCAGGACCTTATAATGAACAAGCCATTCTGGTCAAAAAAGAGAGCTTTTTCAATAGCACTGCAGAATTAATAGGTAACTGAAATAGGATGACAATATACCTGCACCTGAATTTTAGTTTTGTTCCATACAGCGTTTTGTGAAACCTCACTAGGACAACTTGAATCCATTTCCTGAATAAGGACAATTATCACATGATTTATAGGCTAATTTCTAAGCAACAATGAAGAATGGTGTATCAAGATGAGAAGTTCTGAGGAAGCTTAGAGCAAGTCAATATTAACATCTTATTTACTTAATAACTTTTTTAATGATTTGGATCACAAAATAGCAAATTACTAAAATTAAAATGTCTAAGATGCAAAGATATCTCAAAACTGGGAAGTGCTGCACATATGTCAGACTAGAACAGTGAGAAAAATTAATGGGAGAGGTAAGAACCTAGACATGAAATAATAATATGCATCTTGCATAACTAGAAGCAAACACTTGTGAAAGGAAAAAATAAGAAACGGAGATACTTCGATTGAAGAAACGAACATGGAAATTAATATCAAAAAATTGTGCAGGGTGAAAGTGAGCTGCAAATGGGTGTTGAGCATGCAATACAATATGGCTGCAAAAGCACCAGTGTGATTTTGGACTCCACAGGTCTTGTGCTCAGAGATCACTCAACAACACACCTGAGAAGAATATATGGTCTTAATACTGTGCTTAGCTTCTGCCTGAAGAAGATTTAGGCATGCTGGAAGAAAATCAGGGGAGAACAGAACAACTACTACTGGGGTGAAGGAGTTAGTTTTCACAAGAAGGGTGAAAGACATATCTATGTGTACCTAATATAACGATGACTAAGAAATGAGAAAATTAGAAACAAAACTAGATATAAGACAACAGAACTGCTGCTGCTGACTTCTAATAATCTACAGAGACCCTTTCACATTAAATACAATCCATTTGCTAGAAACATTCATTCTCAATGCAGACTGTGAAATGAGAAATAGACAACAGGGCAGAGCTTTTCTGAGTATTTCTAAACAAAAAAAAAATTCATGGGAAAGGTTTGGCACATCCAGGATATGAGGAAACAAACAAACAAACAAAAAAAGCGTGACAGCCTGGCGATTCCTGAATTCAACAGATATATCAGGTCTGAACCGGGATTTCACATAATGCTGGATCACAGCCAAAGGTGACTGGGATACTTTTTTCATATGTGGAACAACTTCATTCAAGTCCCAGAGTTCAAGATTTAGCCTGTGATCTCATCAGTTTACTACATCTCAGGTGAGCGGATTAATCACCTAAGGCAGTTTAGGGACATGTTATCATTCACAAAGGTCAAAGGTATTGGTTTAGTCTTTATGAATAATGGCATAATTCCTGAATACTTGAAAACCTCAAATATTTTCACCTCCAACAGAAAAACCTACTCCCCACTACTGAAATGAAGCCATTCCTAGAACTCAGCCAGGGAGAAACTCTGTAGAAAGTGCACAGGAACAATTTAAGGACCCAGCCTACAATTACTTACAATTGTGCTTTAACTTAGCAAATGTACATAATACCATTGAATCCTGAGAGTTACACTTATATAAAGTTAATTGAGCGTAGACCTAGAATAGAAAATAAAGTTCAAGAACACTGAAGGGGGGATTTTATTAGGAAAGAGCAATTGACCTGAACTGACATATCTAAGGAAACAGATATACACCACCGCTCTTCTGAGAAGCACAGAGAGATAAACGGCAAATATCTAGGATTAAGATGCCACGTGGAGACTGCCCTTGAACTATCAATGCCCTTCAAAGCATGTGAGAGAACTGGCTCACAATTAAGAGTGAAGAGTAGCATTAACTGAGTCACTATCATATGGATAGTCCTGTGAAATTCTCATTTAAGTTTTAAGAAAACACAAATCTCCAATTGTGTGAACAAAATGTACTTTGACGAGAAGCTCATAGCACCAAGCAAAAATTTATACAAATTAGAATGAACACTTCAAAATAACTCAAATAGCTCAAACCCAATGAAAAGTGATAAAAATTGAATTAAAACAAAATGCAAATTAGTATCAGAAACATGCTTTTGCCATGTAAGATCAATCACAGTATTAAATCACTGTCATCCAGAGAGTAATTAGAATCTAAGATATAGAATCTCTCTCTTCATGTCATTTACAATAATTTCTACAAAATAAGTGGGAAAATCTAGAGGGAAAAAACTACTGCACCTAACCTGGAACTCTGGGGGTAGTTTAGGAGGACGGATGACTACAAACAGAGGTTCTGGTAGAGGTATTTCAGCATTAATATTCTTCATTCTCTAGAAGCCTGTGAATTTATTTAGTTAGAATAATTCTTCCTCTACAAATTCTGCTGTTCACTACGATCAACAATTTTGATCTTATTTAGCATAACTCAGCAGTATCTTGCTCCATTATTTTTATGGTTCTTCATTGCAGAGAATATCAAATATTTTGATGTGAGAGGAGGTGGTTTTCTTTATGGTTTTCATTAGCCAAAGATCAGTTCATTTAAAGATAATGGCCATATTATTAAAAGCCAACTATTTTACATATAGTAGAGGTCTACCACATAAATAAAGCTCAGACACATCATGCCTTATACTACTAATTAAGGAAGCTAAGATATTTTTATATCTGAGTATACAGTAGCTTTCTGCAGTACTATGATTGAGGAGTCTCAATCAGAATTGAAGTAGCAGTTTTCTGTATCCCTACAGTTTTTAGTGACACAGTATAAGACTTCTCATATCCCTTGGGAATGGATCAGCACCATATACTTTATATTGCATATACATCACATTCGATATTATGTTGAATGACATAAATTATTACTATTATCTTTTTGCTGAAATAAGATATTGTTCCTTTAATTGGCAGAACAAGACATTATTTTGCCAGCAAGTCAATGAAGGAGCAATAATACCCAGTTCAGAATTGCTTCTCTTTCCATATTATGATAGCTGGTGAGCATCTCTGATCTCCTATGCAAGACAGAGAAACACCTATGTTCTGCTGTGCCGAGCCTCAGCAAAGCGTGTACAGGGCAGCAAATCAGCATGAAGCAGAAAAAGGAGCTGACAGGACATGACAAGATAAATGTAACCTGTTAATATTCATTAAATAAAAGTATAAATAGGCCATCTTCAGCTCTGGTAGAATAAATTGCTTCAATTAATACTAGTCTTTGAAGGAGCGGTGACTGCAACATGCTGATGTTATTAGCGGGGGACACTGCAGCAACACAGGCACTGGAAAAGATGTAGTTTTAAATGAAGCAATCATAAGAGCGATGAAAACAATACGAACAAGAATATTATCCTCTGATGGCTTCTCTATAAAGTGCAGGCAAGTATTACTCTGTCCTCAAATTTTTGCATTTAATTTCCCTAACATAAAATCAAAATGCAGCAACAACAGTGTTGAAAATAAATTGGAGCTATTTTCTCTTAGGATCTCACAGGCTTTTCTTTATAAAGCAGGCAGCTAACCTCCACCCCTGTCCATGCACAGTTTTGCCACTTTTCAAGGCTTTAAGATATTAACAACATGGTCTAACATAGCAATGCTGTTGTTGAATCAGATGGCAGTGTTGCTATAGCAAAAGAAGTACGTGCAGCATCACAACTGTCCTAAGGGTTGAATAAACTAATTGTGAGTACCTAAGATACTGCTTAGGTACTTCCCAGGGGCATTGTTAATTGCCAGTTGATATGAACAAGCAGGCCTCTAAGCATAAAATTAGAACTCATCAGTAAATGAAGAAGTTAGCCCAATCCAAATATGAAGTCCGCAACAGATGTCACAAGTGATTGGCTGAAAAACCCTCCTGCATGAGCTCCTTGCCACTGAGTTATCTGTTTGGCAGATAAACAAGCCCCTCATTTTTCTTCTGCAGTTTTAAAAACAAACAAAATTGCTGCCCAGTGAGAGATGGCAGGTGCTGGGCTCCAAGGATACTCTGAACACTGCTGTTAAATACTGAGAGTCAGGTAGTTCAAGAGTAGCCGCTTGTGGGCAAAACTGAACCAATTTCCCCTGCCATAACTCATTAAGTGCAGGTAAAACGGAAACAAATCCATTTCACACAGAGAACAGATTCTTTTCAAAGCTTCCAAATACTTTTTGGTGAGAAATGCCTAGCTTTTGAGAATAGAACTACCCTTGTTATCTATGCAATAGCAAACTCAGCAGACTGTTATGTAGAGAAAAAAAATTACTGAGAAGTTGGATCTAACAACAAATACAAATTCATATTGATTTTTATATAGGTTCTTTGCAGTTTAATAAGCAAATACCTCCCTGTAGTGATGTTCTGAGAATTTTGCTGGGGAGGGAGAGCAAGAAAGGATTGTGAAGCTGGAAAACTACAACTTTTCCAGTCGTTCCACATGAGAGCTCTGCATTTACACAATTAACTGGCACACTACAATTCGCTTGCTATGCCAAAATATGTATTCTTTTTTGCAATTAATTACTGGATTCCTTGGATATCTGAGCTGAATGCTTTTGACTTCTCACTTCAAGAAACCCATGTCTATCTGAGCTGAATGCTTTTGACTTCTCACTACACATTCAAGAAACCCACGTGCATCTGCAGTTCTAGCAAATGAACTTTTCATAGCCTTGCCTGTTCTGTGGACACAGTAGAGAGGGACCACAGCGTGATTTTACCAGCTGCAGACCTTCAGAAGCTTGGCCACCATGAATTCACTTTCTGATTCCGATTGATGCCACTGAGTCATCTAGAATGAAAGCAAAGTTCAGCCCACTCTTTGGTATCGCCCATTGAGCTGGCACTCAATTCTGTATTGAAAAATGCTCTTCTCTCAAACTTTTTAAAAGGTCCACAATTCCAAGAGTATTTTCTTGTAGAAAATTATTTTTAAAATAAAATTCTTACTAACATTTTCAATTGTAAAGTTTTGAGATTCAGTGTCTTACTACATTTTCTGTTCAATTTGGATACATTGGTTATTTCATTTCGTTTTCCTACATTTGCTATTATCTAAGTACCTCATGATATTTTGGTGGCAGTGTTCTAGAGGAAAAGATATCCTAATCACATTTTAATTCAAAAGCTGTGGATTTATAGATATTATATTTAAGACAAATTTAAAACCTAAGTACAAAGAGGTCAAAGTCTTAGATGAAGTGCTGATACTTTAAAATTAACATTTTAAAGAACAATTAATATTTTATCAGATCTGCTGCCAAGAGAAGCTAATTTTCTCTGGTGACATAGGTAACAACACTAACTGCCAAAGTTTCCATGCTGAAGGTTTAAAGTTAATTTTGAACAGGTCTAGTTATCAGCACTGGAATCTACATTCCCTATCTATGGAACACTGAAAATTCCTGTAATAAATTTAAAAGGTCATTTTTTACTGAACTTTCTCTTATTTTGATCTTTACAACGTGACTTCATCTTTATCCTTGCTTCTCATAGAACATGCCACACAATATCTTCAACAATTTGCAGACATTTTTCTCCTCAACAATAAAGAAAACAACTGAGTTAAAAAACCGTAAGTTGGTATATGGTAATGGACAATTACCTCTCCCAGAAGCAGAAGAACTGTGGATAGTATTAAAGAAAATATGAATTTTCTTCTGTGTAATAATATACATTTAATGGCTTTAATTAACAACAAGCTATATCGAGTCAGCTTTCAAGAATATATTTATCCCTTTGGCTTTGTTACGTACATAAAGCCGGTTTTGTAAGGCAAATAAAATCAGCTTGCTCACAAAGTCAATTAGAAGAGAATATACAAACATTATATCCATAGATATTATCATTTATATAAACTGTATACCCGTTGCTAAGTATTCACAAGGAATATAGCAATACACTTAGCTAATCTTTGAATAGTCTTCATAAAGAGACCATGGTAAGCATGGAAAGTACTTTTCCATGTTACTGTTTACAAACGTTTTGCTTACAAAGTTTTTGCTCTCCTCTGTTTTTCCCTACTTCAAATCATTGCAGAGACTTTTTAGCTTTTTAAAAAAATACTTTGAGTCTAGAAGTTCTGAGCAATTTTAGACCGTGACAGACAGTGCACACAGGGTATATGAGAAAGATTACAGTAATAATTAATTTTTCCCAGCTCCACAAACTAACATGTACCAGCCAAACCCCATCACTAGAAAGGACGTGGTAATTTCAGCAAAGTAGTCAAAGGTAAGAAAGGAAAGCAGGTAAGAAAGACAGCCTGTACTATCTGTAATGCTTAAAGGCTTGGCTTTCAGATTACCTACCATAGCTTTAAAACTAAGACTGATTTCCAAGAAGCTTTATAAGAGAGCCCCACATCATGTTTGGAAGGATTGAATAATTTAGTAAGTTTATGTAATTATTACAAAGCTCATTTAATACTGCACTTGATGCTCTGATTCATGATGTTTCTGAAGTGTTGAGAAAAGCTTCTAGACAGGTCAAACCCGATTAAATTAGAAAACAAGACATGATTGATCCAAACTTCTCAGTGGGAGGAGACACACTCTTCAGGCCCATGGTGGACCACAAACAAGTAGCAGAGTGTCTGCTGGGGGAAAGGCAGCAGCTCCATGGGAACGCCCCACCAGTCAGATCTCATTTTAGACCATCCTAGCTTAAAACATTACAAAATTTATTCCCACAGTATGAATGGCTCCCTGTCACTGCGGGGCAAGCAGTCTTTCAACAATAAACAGCAGAGTATTTGCATGCAGCATTAGGGTTAAAATGGGCAATGCTCTCAGAGGAGTATGTATGCAGAAATATGGTGAAGAATTACCACAAACATATCCGAGGAGGAAAAAAACGACATTACCTTCATTAAATCCCTTCCTTACTGCTTTAACCTGATATTCTTTTCGTTGCTATGGTGATTGTTATCCAGCCATTTATACATTTAAAGAAAAAATCAGTATTCCCTCTCATGAAATTCTAAGCGTGAGAAATATCTCCTTAATGCAATATAAAGACTATTTCCTCAGTGGACCCATCAGGCATTCATTTTCCTAAGGTCTTCCGAGTCCATTTTAACTTTTCTCTTCCACACATTCGGTGGCAATGAATTTCAAAATATAAGCATACAGGCTCTGAAAATGTACTTTCTTTTATTAGTTGGAAGCTGGCTACCTGTTCGTTTTATTAAGTATCCTCTAGGTTTCTGTTATGAGAAAAAAATGAATAATTGTTCCCATTTCATCTTTGTTCCATAAACACACAGCCACAGTCCCCTCTTTTGTCCGCTTCCTGAGCTGAAGAATTATGGTTCCTATAGCCTGTTCATATAGAAGCAATCTGATCTCTCCAATCACCCTTTTTCTTCCTCTGTGTCTTTTCTAGTTCCTCCATATATTTTTCAGAGAGAAAAAAAAACAAAACTCCCACAAAACCCCAACCTTATTCAAATAATAGAGACTGGCCGAAAAGCAACCTGTGGGAAATTGGAAAACTGGCTTTGGAAAGCCAACTTTCTGATTAAGTATTAAACCTTTATTTTAAAATTATCTTAGAAGAGTTGCCTTAAAAAACTTTTTCATCAACACTGCATTTCAGTATTAAAACGCAGACACAGCTGAACAAGAAAAGTGGAAAGCAAATGTCACTTTTCGATAGAAATTGAGTATATTTAGATAAGATATACTTAGAAAATGGAAAATAAATGCTTACCTACTACATGCACAGTAAGATGTAGAATTATTTAATTTTTATTTTTCTTGTAAAAAGGAATTTTCATTCAGCAGAAAAAAAAAAATGATAACACCCTCCACTCTATTAGGTGGAAACTCTTCCTAAAATCCTTCCCTTGCATAAGCAAAAGATGGCATACGCAAAGTAGAAAGCTCTGATCTAACAATAATCTCTCTCCTCTCACTGGGCTCAGGGTAAAATAAATTGTTTGTTGGTATTGGCTGCCTGCAACTCTTCGTAAAGCTAAGGGGAATTTGCAGCAATTGCTGAACTTTAAGCATTTCTGTAGACGGTTTTTCTGTCTGCATAAAGCACATCAGCGCTCTACAAATGTTCCAGCCAACATGGATTTTTTTTATAATTCACAGAACTGCCTTGCGGGTCCCAGAATTTCTGAAGGCTACAGACTTTGCTCACAAATCAAGTTAATTAAAGGAAACAAAATTAACAGAGTGTTAATAATTATGTGGTCTTGTCCGCATCTCCATGGTACAATATTCCCAGCTGCTTTGGAGCAGGCTTAGGGCAAGCACTGAGGGCTGAAATGCCCTACAATCTGCTGGCTGTCCATCAATTTAGTAGCTCATGATACTTCAGTGGAAACTTCACCATTACTGAAATAGAAGGTTCCATGACAGATTTCACACCGTAACAACTACAGGGAGGGACGAATGAATAGGTGACAAATATCCTCACCACATCAGCTCAGATGATGCTACTATAATGCTTCTAATTAGCACTCCAAGGGTCACAGTTAGTCAACGACCTGTTCACTGCTCAGAGGCAGAATGAGGGCTCCTACACTGAGGGTTGTCAGTGTGGTACCAGCACAAGCATTCGCTCACTTAAAGACTCCAAGAAGGGAAAAGATGTGTCTGTTTCTCATCCAAAACTTATTGATAAGCCTGGCTATCCGGATGATTTGGGTACCCAGGTCAGAGGAACTGAATCCCAAGAGTAACAAAATGCAACTCTTCAGGTCATCCTTCAAAAGGAAGATCCTGGTTAGAGACAGCTCCTCCAGTGAAGAACTTTGCCTTCACCCTGCCAAGTAACATAGACTTTATCATCTAAGATTATAACTTAATTAGATAAAATATTCTCCTTTAGAAATATATCCCTCCCTACATTCACCTAGACCTGTCATAAAAATGGCATTTCTTCATCTCTCATTTAGGGAACACATAGCTGGCAGTAAATATATAAATATATTATATACATGATGTATGTAGACAGGTATATATGTATGCACAAAGTGCATACACACTGTGCAGTTATCCCTCATAAGAGCGTGGCTAAGTTTAAATTGCCTTTCAGCACTAAATTTCACAGTCACTGACAGGTATATATGTATGCACAAAGTGCATACACACTGTGCAGTTATCCCTCATAAGAGCGTGGCTAAGTTTAAATTGCCTTTCAGCACTAAATGTCACAGTCACTGTGAAGAGCTACAACTTAAAGAAATGAAAAAAAAAATCCTAAATATTCTTAACTAGTTTTCATAGTTTTTTTAATCTACTTACTTCTTCTTTTTGGACACTTCTATCTACTTACGCCAAGTCACTGTGAAGAGCTACAACTTAAAGAAATGAAATCCTAAATATTCTTAACTAGTTTTCTAGTCTATACTAGTCTATATACTTCTTTTTGGACACTTCTATCTACTTATGCCGAGTCTCCTGATCTTGAAGTGGTACCATATCAGGTAGGGAAAATATTGGACCTCTCAACAAGCAGGAGTTTGCTGTTAGTATGAATAAATCTGATGTCAATTACTTTCACCAGGACTTCAGTCTGCATTAGACTGGCAACATTACAAGAGGCTGCATGTGTACATAGAAATGCAAAGAGAACTAAGGCTTATTTGTATAATGGACTGCATATGAATATGTCACAAACTTTTGGTTAAGGAATCTCACAAGACTAAAAGACCAGAAATCAGATCAAACAATCACAGTCACTAGAATGTCATTCATACCCTCATAACAGCCCACTGTATCGACACAGATTTATCCACAGACACTTTAAATGTCACCTAGTGGATGGTGTGAAAACTGATGATGTTACAGCTCATGCATGATTTCACATTCAGTATTCTTCAACAAAACAAATGGACGCTCTTCCCGTCTATGGCAGATATGGCTTAGCATCTGATAAACATTTCAATGATGGTGTAAATTACTACAGAAGGCTGGCTATTAACATGTTGCAAATGAATATATATTATCACATTGTTAAGCAAAATAACCAAAATGCAGAAAGGTGTTTTTTTTTTTTAATGTTAAGCAAAATAACCAAAATGCAGAAAGGGTTTTTTATTTTTTTTAGTATCTTTTTTTCTACACTTACCCTGAAAATATAATACTGCTGTAAAGACAACCTGGAAAACAAAATGTTCTACACTGAAGGAAAACAGAGAAAACACCTTTCTCTACTTTTCTGGTTTAATCGTTTCACTAGTTCTATTGAAAAACAATTTTCTACAGAGGCATTTTGGGACAGGGAGGAATGGGAGAAGCAAAGTGGAGAGAGCATGTGTTGGTACCATCCCCTGCATAACTAGAAGTTATGCCGTATGGAAGCACCTGCCACTCAGGGTGTTAGCAGCTTCTGATCTAGATGTAGAAAGACTAACACCAGATTAGTATTTTGACCAGATTTCTCATATAACAAAGCGGTATGGAAGCACCTGCCACTCAGGGTGTTAGTAGCCTCTGTGCTAGATGTAGAAAGACTAACACCAGATTAATATTTTGACCAGATTTCCCATGTAACAAAGCCGTCACATATGAAAGAAACATGGTAAAAGGAGGGGGGAAAAAAGAGGCAGATTAGAGTGGCTTTTGTGCTCTTCACAGATTCTCTATTTTTAATTTTCTTTATTGAAATGTAAAGCCAAATCGAAATCTGCTGTGAGTACAAGCCTGCTAGCCTCGGCAGACCTGCACTCATTTTGCTAGTTCTGACCTGTGGTCCTACCCATCTCTATTGCTTTACAGTAAACACCCTATATTGCAACACAAACCAAAGGCATCTACCTCTCACTGCCACCATTCCTGCTTCGTTACTCCTGACACCCATACTCTAGATCTCGTTAGCTTTCTCCCAAGATACTTACCCTAATGTAACATAAGCACAAGACTTCAGCTCAGGCTTACTGCACCACATCATTCCAGCTGTGGAACTGCTTCCCCAAGCACTGGAAGTCATTTTACTTATTTATGGATGACTCGCACAGCTTTGTTTTTCCCAGCTTGGCCAAGCACCTTAATGCTATCCTAAATTTGGACTGGCTGTGTTAAGGCTGTGATCTTGGTGGCTCCCCCAGTTTAGCGAGTGCCTTAAGTTCCAGTCTGTCACAGGGCTGGAACCGTACACAGGATCAGCGCTTGATTTTATAGTTAAAGGGTCAATGGTATTTCCATTACTAGTCCAAATCCAACATTAAGATGGATGGAAAACTGAGAAGAAGACTGAAACGTCAAGGTAGGAGCTTTATGTTTGCATGGGTGGATTATACTGAAAGATCAGCAACATATGATAATGCAGTTTCTGCAGCTGAAGTATCAGAAGGAGGGACTGTTTTATTTCCTCCCCTGTAACAATTTGATTACTCCTGGTTTTATCACTACAGTGATACTGGAATTGACATAAATACATTAATACTACTGGAAGCCTTAAGGGGTTTTGGCACAATCTATAAAATAAGGAGGGAAGAGTTTGTTTGTTCCATTATGCTGATGATACTGAAAAGCAATGCGTGCCAGCCAGAATCCACCCCACACAACCCCAAACCTTTAATTAACAAAGCCTGATATTAAGTTGTACTCAATTACAACATGCATAATTTGCCACTGTGCTCCCAGAGCTAGTCCATATGCTTGTGAGGCACCTTTTCAAACTCTCTTTAGGGCACACTATGACTATCATACAATGTGCTTGTATTATAATTAAATTTGGCATAATTACTTTACAGAGTGATCAGTGACAGTCTATTGTTCAGGAAGAATTAATCCTCTGAGCCTTCCAACATAATTTTAGTTCCTGGTTCTAAATGAGATTTCAAAGAATGTAATTTATAATAACCAAAATCCCAAATGCACACTTTCATATAGCCTTCCTTTGTTATAACAGTTCTCTAGCAAAATGCTCCTGAATAAGAACACTCCCTGCGTAAGGAGTTACCTATGCTGCACGGACCACTCAAATGGGAAAGAAACCCAGAAGGAATGCTTAACAAAATCTACTTTGATGCTTTCTCCTTCTGCCTCCCTCACAAAATATGGATGCTACAGAACCCTTTCAGAACCCGTTCTACTATTTAAGTATCATCCCTCCTCTAGGAAAATGCTTGCCTTTCCAGAAGCAGACCAAGAATTCTCTCATCTGAAACATCACACTAATTTAGGTATATTTTTGAAGGAGGCATGACGATTAGACTTGAGACAAAAGTGGAACTGCTATCATAGGGGAAACCAGGCAGCTTGATTTCTTCCTGAAACGGGAGGTAGAGCTGAGCTTTTCCACAGACAGAAACTCTGAAAAATCTAAGTTGGGCAGCGTCAAAACATTTTGTTTAGACATTTTCAATTCAAGTAAAATCTTTTGACAAAGTAGAATCTTTGGAAAAATCCCTTGCAGATCTCATCCATTTCAGTATTAAAACACATTTCCCTATTTTCTATTCACTACAATCCTAGTTCTCAATTTCTTCCCATGGACCAGTTGCTAAAGCTTATTATACATCCCACTGAATAAATTCCTACAATGCACTCCAGTCCCTCAGGATCACCATGTACAGGAAATACATAAGAGAACCCGGACCACGGTACAAGACAGAAGATATTAAAACAGTTCAATATCATGGGGTTATTTTATTATCTTGTCAAAATTAAACCCTTCAGGCCACTTATAAAATTCTAAATTTCAATTTAATAGGCTTTTACCAAAATAAATGCTTTCTCGTGCAAATTTATCTACCAGAAAATCATTCCAATGAAAAACTGCCAACCGACTATCACTACAGCTGATCTTTATTGGTGTGATTTTTTGAAATACTAAGTTAAAAAGGAGCTTCCATTTAGTCCACATGATTAATTAAGTTCTCTGAACTATCAAAGCTCAGTCACTTAATGTCAGCAAGGTTCATCTGTGCAACCAAAGATGTTGGCCACTGAGCTGCTGAGGTGAGATTCCAGGGAAACTTCAATGTTAAGATGATCAGCACTCAATAATATATGATATTGAAATGGAATCAAAAGTCATAGCAGAACACACTTTATGCAAAGTCTGATGAAATCTGCATATCTCACGTCTGCCATCTAATAGGTAGAACATGAATTTGTTTAGAAAGCATATAAATTCCTTTTTATTGGCAGAAGTAATTTAGCAAAATAAAGCAGAAGACTATAGATTTGGTGCCAAGCACTGGCAGTCATTCTGTTCATGCATCATGTATAAGGTTAGCTGGTTTATAAATTAGTTTGTGAACATTAACTGCAATGTTGCCAGCAAGTCTGATTAAAAGCTTTGAAGTCTCCAGATGCTGCAGTCATATGATGATAAGGCCATCATATCTCTAATGTTAAAGAGGAAATCTATAACCTTTATGGGTAAAGAAAAAGAGACTGACAATATTAAAGTTAAATGTACTCATACCTGGACAAATTAAAAACCCCGTATAATTTTGCTTAGAGCAATTGAGTTGATCAAAAATTATCTTCCTGTCTTTCTTTCTGCATAGAGCTATGAAGGGAAATATTTGTTGGAAAACATAAGAGGCATCAAATACATCTGCTGGGATAAAAAGTAAGTTTTAAGTAATGGCATGCAAAACAAGATTTTTGTGCAGAGTTCAGCTTACTGTTTTCTCTATGATAAAGTGTATGAAAATGAAGAGAGGGAAATGACCAAAATTATAGGAGGAAGCAGAAGTGCCTAATAGTAGCTAACTTACAAAATCTGTGGGATGTTACCTGACTTATTGGTGAACTTAATAACACTATCTGGTTTATCAACTTTCCCCTCAATAGAGATCTGGCCACAGCAATCCATACATTAGAAAAAGCTCTAATACACAAGACTAAATGCAGAGAATGAAAAGCTATTAAAAGGTCAGCTGGTACAAAAACCATCTACTCTTCAGCTTAAATCTCAGCTGCACACTATGTACCTTCCTCCTGCAGGTTCCTTGTCAACTTTCCATGATAATTTTAAAGCCTCATATACAATATTCATTCTGAATACTATTCATATTAAAATAAATTTCAAGTAAAATAAGTAAAATTTCCACTATATTTTGATCTATAAATCGACATCATAGAGACATTCTTCTAAGTCTGTGCAGATCACTAGACCTGGGTCACTTCCCAAAGGTGGGGGTCAAATATTGTTCATCAAGAGAACTGAGCTATAAGACAAACTTCACAGGTGAGGAGTAAAATAAAATAAAAATAAATTTGAAAAAACAAGCCCCCAATTCCTTTGAAATAGACATTGACAAAATCTTAATACCAGTCTACTATAGAAACAGCAATGGAAAATAACATAGCTTTTAAAACAAAAACAGCCAGAAAAGAAAGGTGACAGGAGGCCTGTTGTGGCTCGATACACATGATGATACTACGTAGGTGATAGACATAAAAGAGAGAATATGCATGTTTGCATGGACACAGTTTAAATCTCAAAGAATAGCGGGACAGAGGGTTAAGAGGAGGAGGAGGAGGGAATTCCCAGGAAAAACATGAGCAAGAAGGCCAGGAGGTGGGAGGAAGATGGACAGGCAGAGAGAAAAGTAGAGGCCCTAAGGACTGAGTAGGAAGAATGCAAAAATGCAGAAGAGATAGCAGGCAAGCAGGGACATGCAGCTTATTTTTCTTGACTGGAGTCACCAGAAGTATCATTTACTGCTAATCCACCTGACAGGCTGATCAGTATATTAGCCAAATAGCATCCTTTAGTAAGAGAACATTTGATTCTTCCTTCCAGAACACCGTCTGATGTGATGGCAAAATATTATTAATTGTGTCTCTGATGAGCTAGCTAATGAAGATCTTTTCAAGCCTTCTTCCTTCCACCATTCTGCAGATACCATAATGCAATAAACTCAAATTACTTGATAAAGATGCTGTATTTTAACACAAACATTTCTCTATAGCAGAGTAAGCAGAACTCTGAATGATAAAATATCAGGCACTAACACCTGCAAGTATGCTTAAGATTTACATTATACAATTTCAGTTTATTCTTGCAGAATAGATCCACAAAGGAAAAAGGTAGATACATTATGGTTGTGCTACTTCTGCTCATTTTCTGTCGTTCATTAATTTCTTAGAATTTGGAGATGTTAGACAGTTGTGAATATGTCTAAATTACTTATTAACTTTAACACTATCACTGACATCATGTTTTAATCCATGGCACAATAAACAAATGCAATAAATTCTCTCATGTTCACACACAAAGTGTATTATTTTTTCATTTCAAGAGATGCCAATATGTGATAAAGGGATCTTGCAAGATAATTAGAATATTGTACAGTCATCACATTGACATACAATCACATCAATGGTATGGAATTTATGCATCATCAGCTAACATGCCCTTGGACACAATCATGAGGCTCTCACTGCAGTCAACAAGAATTGTGTGCATTAACAATGTGCAAAGTTTCGGTCTCAGTTCAGCAAAGAATTTAAACATGCCAACAGTCAGTTTGAATTTTGGATTAGACTCAGGTTAAAGGCTTTGCTGCATCAGGAGCCATTCCTTGAAATTTAAAACATCATAATGAATAAATATGATTATTAGCCTCTCCCACAAGCTGGCTAGATAATTCCTCTGGTGCTCAGAGAAATCTGACAAGAACAAAAACCACAAAATAAATCTAGTTTTGGGTAGTCAGAATCTTGTGAGCAATAAAATTACCTGTAAAAAAAACCTCACCAGACTTTGAATTTGGTATGCCACTGCTTTCTATACTTTGTAGGTGTGACCACGATTAAGGTAAAATGTGAACATGTGAGGCATAAAATAATGCCAGATCAGAATCTCTTAGTTTTCAAAGCCTTCTGCATTCTTGAATTTCCCACAGAAGTGCAAGAGAGCCAAATCCCATCACTTGATGATATGGTAAAGGCTACATGGCTCTACAGATGCACCATCCCTGCAACTGCTCTCACCTCCAGCAGCACTTCCCGCCTACTCACGGTTCCCTTTATTGTATGTAAATGGTGAGATAAAGTTCAAGGAAGCAGAAATATTTCAAAAATGTCCCTTTCAAGATAGGCTGCAAGATCATTCATTATTCAATGAATCAAACTCTTTTACACCTGGACACGTCAGATAAAGATTCTGATCCTGAAATCCATATTCAAGAACCCCAGAGGAACTAATCCAGCATATCCAGTGACTCATTTAAGTAAGGGTTAGACGGCAGGTTTTCAGACTCGGTCAGGTTCTTGTTTGGTATCGAATTAAGTCCTTTCTGAGACAAGGAGCAGGACATCCTGCAGGACAACCAGCTTTTTTTCTGCTAATGTAATTCCAGTTTATTCTTGATTTTGGATCAGAATCAGGAACATGGAACCTATGTAGCAGTGATATGCTGCATTCAAATGCTCTGCTCGAGCACATCAAAAGAAAGCTACAGGATAGCAGCAGTGTTCAAATTTTTTACATCAATGAACATTTCAAGACAGGATGGATACAGATATGAGAAACCACTTGTTAAGAAATAATGACAAGTTTTTCAGAGGCAATTCAGACAATTAAATATTTTAGTAGAACACCGATATTCTCCTACTTATCCATCATTTATTAGCATAATGCCCAAAGTAACACATAATTGCATGACTATAAGCAGTTAATATAACAGGCCTGTTTACAATAATTTGCACTGCTTTTTCTGCACCTGTGTGACTGTATTTGCAAGGTGTTTAGCATAAACATTAATGGGTTTTGCAGTCTGTGTATGAGTTCCATGTTACTGTGGAAATAAAACTAGCAATACCTAAACTAACTAATTTAAAGCTAGGTTAGATATGGCTAGGTGAACCGTTATTACACAAACTGCAAATAGATATTTTAATCCTATTGGAAAAAAATCTGATCAAGATCCCTTGACATGACTGCATTTATAAGACTATATGCCAACTGAGGTTCCATCTGACTCTTTACCAGTGATATCTTTGCTAAGTGCTCCTAGAGATTTTCTATCTGCATTACTGGAAACATTTCCAGAACACACACTCCAGTTACCCTTTCTCTCAGATCACTGCTTTCTACGCTACAATATTGTGGACATCCACCTCTTAGACTTTATCACCAAACAATCACAGAGGAATCTCTGTGAAAGTAGCGTCTTAGATTATCTTATTTACAGCTTTGTATTCTTGCCAACTTTTTACTGGCTTCATTTGGTCATTCTTAACTTACTGCTAATACAAGTGAATGGCAAACCAGTCTCTGTACACCTCCTAAAGTACAGTAGAAGCCTTAAATTGTTTTAATGTAATGAAGTGGTCCGTGTGCCATTCCATTCATAAGAAAACCACATTTTGGAACAATAGCACAAAACAAAACTACGTTTGACTTTACAGAACTGGAGGTTTCCCAAAGATTTATAAATGAAAGGAAAAAGCATTTTTAGAAATGTGATCTTAAATGTAATACTTACTTGGCTGTGTATATTGCTCAAGACATACTGTAGGCTCACAAGAAAATGAGAAAAAGTTAGTGGTCTTCTTTCCCCCCCATTCTACACTGATGTCCTTTCTCGTCTCGATTAATTAAAACATGTTGAATACAGAAAGAGCTTAAAAAATATCTGACAATGTTATCCACTGCAGCAGAATTATGACAAGGTTAATCAGCTGGTTTAAAAGAGTATAACTTCCCCTTGCAGGCGATTGTTACTATCAGTTTTCTTGTGGAAGGACAGTCAATAATGTCTCCTAATCTCTTATAGCAGACACGGGACAAACATTCTATTACAACCTAAATAAATGAAACTTTAATTTTAGACCTGTCTATCAAAGTGATATTTGAGTAATTATTACAGCTATGGCTGGCATCTTTTTCTTTTTTTCTCCTCTAGGTTTATTTTTTTTTTAGCCACTGCTTCATAATCATTACAAACAATGGCCACTTTTTGATATGAAAATAGACTTATTTGGACTTATCCTTTGTTTTCTAAGTTATTCCCAGCTCTGTTCTCTCTGTTTTAGTCGTTTCTGTGTCTTCCTCTACACTGTTCTCTCATTATTCCCCAAGTTTATCAGGTTATTTATTCCATACTTTAACAGAACTTTTTGTGTTCCTGTTGTCAAGTAAGTTTACTTTTTGAGCAGTTACATATAAGATGCATATCACCAGGCATACTACAACCTGACCTCTGTATGTATTCTTAGAAAGCCAGATATTCAGGGCAGATATAGCACATACAAAAATGTCTGTAGCTCAAAATACATAAAATAATGCAAAATTTTGAAAGAAGATCTAAAATACCACCAAGGTTATGCACCAGCTTTTCACTTCTTGCATTTCAATATTACATATTCATTCTAGAACACAGAATTAGAGACGTATATCAAGTCTGAGGAATAAGAAGTCTTAGCAAACTCACATAATTATTTTTCACTATTTAGGTACAGATACTTGGCACCCTCACTATTTTGTTTCAGATTGCTCTGCTGTCATGATGAAAAGGAAAAAAAAGTGAGATTAATGTGATTCCAACACTTTGAATTAAAAACAAAAATGTAAGAAACACTTCTACTAAACCCAAGCTCCAAGCGTATTTTTGAGCCCCAGGTATTCTTCTTCAGAAATTCATCCATTGTGAGTTTTCAGTCTCACAGTGGTACAAAGAATACCTGTTTTTGAAACAAGGCTTTGTTTATAGTAAGATGAAAAATATCAGACAAAATAAATGCATTTGGATATTAATGGATACTTCCTTGTATTGTTAGGTTTAGACTGGAATCTTAGATGAAAAATAAGTATCCCAAGGAAGGTAAATCAGAAGCAGCTGAAATCCAAAGTGTTGTTTTTTCCCCATGACAGAGACCAGCCAGTGAAGTCAGTTCCTTTACCAGATTTTGCAGCTATTAAACTTGATTTTAAGAGATCACTATGACTACTCCACTTTGGATTACTGTACTACAAGGATTGAAGATAAACACTTAGGCCTCTATTAAAATGATAGCATGATTATCAGACATCTAACTTGGGCCTGAAAAATGAACTCATGGATATTCCATGTGTGTATAAATAAGTTATTCAAGTGTTAGTTATCCTCATTCTAAAAAAACAAAAAGGAGACTCACACATCTTGTTCCTCTCTAGCAAGCAAAAGCCAGAAGAGGTTTGGGGCTTATAGATTTGTTTTGTAGGATTGCCCTCATTTTCATCAGATACATGAAAACCCCAAAAGAGACACTTCTGCTATCAAACAAGATACTAACCGGATTAAACATTAACACAATTACGCAAATCACTTATAAAATTAGTCTGCAGAGTAAATAAGATGAGTGTGTTCCTACAGGTTTTTCATGCTTGTTGAAAAAACATGACAAAAAACTTGATTTCCGTATGTTTTGACCCTGGTTTCTTGCCCAATAGCGCACTTTAAATTATAGAAACAGTAAAATAAAAGAAGGACACAAAGTCCATGTATCAAAGCCAGCCTGATGGCATAGAACACGCCTTCAGCTGTCTTGATTCTTTTCTAGATCCAAGACAAGACTACAAATGTACTGACAATACTCAAACCCACACTAGTCACGTACAGCAGTAACTAACCCCCCAACTCATATGTCCTTATCTTCCCAAATTTGGATGTGCGACTGTTCTGGCCTCCAATATAAATTCTAGAATATAGAATAATTATTATGGCTGTGGTGTTGATAATATTCATCAAACTACCCCGAACATTAACAAAACCCAATGCATTTACTGGTTTTGAAACTGACCCCATGATACCTGTTACTTTAATGACAAAGGGTGACAGCAGAACAGCGATGAGAGAACACAGATCCTTTAATTTTAACCACATAACTTCCAACAGCACTAACGGCAGCTTTTCTTGTGCAATGAAAGAAAAACTCTTTATTAATAATTTCAGTCTTTTCATCTTCAAGCTACTAATTTTCAACGCATTTCCTAAGAACATATTTCTCCTTTATTACAGTTCTTGATTTAACCCAAAGTTAGTATCTTGTTTCAAAGATGTTGGACCATTCTACCTCATACTGGCAAAAAGCTTTTAAACAATCATCAATTCAGTATAACATCTACTGTGCTATTACCACAGAAAAGCGTTACTGTTCAAGAATATTTCCTCTGGATCATAATTATAATAAGAATAGGTTCCTGAGGGCATAATATAGTAAGGTCCTGAAGTTGAAAGATTGTTTAAAACCTCATTGAGGTAGATGTCTGCTATTTTATTTCAAAAAAACACATCTGAAGTTTATAACATGTCTGAATGTTTTAATGGTTTTATTTTTTCTTGTTTAGAAGAAAAAAAGAACCACATGCAGTTTAGAATTTCATCAGTCAGAATAATCATTGTGTTATAGCGATTTTCATCCTAAAGGGCCCTCAATCTTTTTTCACATGTATTCAGTCATTTCTATGCTGAAATGTAACAACTGTTTCACAATGTCAACAGTTTAAGACGTCCCAGGTAAATCATTTCAAAGTACACAAAAGTCAGAAAAGGGGAGAAAGTCGAGGGAGTTTCCAGGGGAAAGGATACTGGCAGCTTATATTTAACTCAACAGAAGTCAATTCACATCATGCATTAACTAACATAGCTAAGAATCAGCTTCAAACACAGGGAAAGAACACTACTGAAAATAAACTTCAAAAAGAAACTAGCTAGGCATAAATGGGCTAATTTGCACTGTAATATAAGCAAGTAAGTTAAGCAAAAGGTTATGTCCAATATTATACTTGTAAAGGAAACATTGTCTAGGATAGGAAAGGGACAGCACAGAGAGGATGATGCCATGCCTTAGAGGGTATGTATACAAAGTACAGTGGCATGAACCCTCACTTTGGGACAGGCCCAATCTTTCAACAAGGCAGCAACCTAGCATCATCCTCCAGTGGCACACACCAGGCGGACCCCAGAGGGTCAGTCATGCTGTGATCAGATCCAAATTCATTTGACTTTGGTCACCTCAAAGTCATCTGATTTTCACAAGAATCCAGGCAGCTGCTCTTCTTGGATGTCCTTCCCCTCCCCACCCGCCATGTTCTCCAGATATATCCCTTAAAACAGGCAAACAAACCCAATATGCACTACTAGCACTAGTTAGAAGCATTCTGATTATTTGATAAATAAGGCAGTTTCTATGCACTTGTATCCTGGGCCCCTACATTTAACTAATAATTTAAATTAAATAAGCCAAAATATATAACTCACTATCTTCCAAACAGAGGTAGAAACTATCTAGCTGGCAGATGTTCAGGCAGATCACACCTTCTGTAATTGCAAAGAACTGGATATTTCTTTTTTTAAAGCACATTACTACAAAAGAGTAAGAGGTTTTTATTTAAAGTGATAAATTGATACAGAGTGCAGTGATGCCAAACACCTACTGCCGTTTGGAGGCAGTTACAGTGGTTTGGGTCCTAAAGCATGCCTGAGATCAGAGTGACTATGGACCTTGTTCTCCAGTTAGATCTTCAAGAAGGAAATCCATATTCACTCTATAGACAAGGCTGGTTCAGAAAACAAACCTTTTTGTATTATTAGTGAATTCTGTTTGAACAATTTCACAAAACCATTTATTGTTTTGCTGCAATCAATCACTGGCAGCATCCTCACTTGGTAAGATAGCTACGACCCACAGCTGGGTCACAGCCTGCTTAATGGCACGTGAACCCTGAAGAACACCCTACACCTCGCTAACTTTGATGCCGCTACTTAAGCAGCATCCCAATACTGCATACACTGAATAACTTTACTGACCAAGCAAAGGTATTCTGCCGCTGTTCAGGATATCTGTGCTAACAACCTTCAACACGTATCCTTTCTGAAAGGTTGTGACTGGCTATAAATAGCATTGTGGAGTCCTATCACATGTGCTGTAACTAACAGGACACAATAGTTTTGAAAAACATATATAAAACAGTTATCATTAGATACTCTTCTTTTCATTGCAAATTAACTTATTTTCCTTGACCATCAGAGAATATAAAAATCCATTCAAAACTTATTTCCAAGACAGCCTCATTTCCTCTAAGAGAAAAATAAAGATCTGCAGCTGCACAAACGTCTCCATATGAAGGTAACGTTAGGGAGACAGCATTTCTATGGAGAAAAACAGTAGCAGTAGCAAGGAAAACAACAAAATCCAGCCAGCTAGAAATCAATATTTTAGTCTTTACAAAGGAAAAATAAAAAAAAGAAAAAAAGGGGTTGAGCATTCTGTTTCAGAGAATTAAAAGAAATGCCAAATGAGAGTAAATTTTAATAAAGTAGGGTTTATAAATTGGAATCACAGACACATTCATGAATAGAAAATACATGCCTTTAATAATCTCTCAACTGAGGCATATATATGTCTAGTAACAACACACAGCCAAATCAAAGGTATTTAGAATGGTTGCAAAGAGAGGCAACAGAGAAAAACAAGACTGAGGACCATTATATGTTTTGCATGTTTAGCTCCTTACATGTGGTCCTTTCTGCAAACAGAACCCCAGCTTGTACTGGCTGTACTCACTGCCTGCCAGTTGCAGTAGGAGGACTAATTGCTTATTATCTGTGAACCCGGGGTAACGTTTAGTTAGGCTTTCAAGACTGAGTTCCTCATCTTTTACATGAAAGATGCTAATGTTTGTATACACATAAATTAAAAAAAGAAAACCTACATGGAATTAATGCACAAAACCAAAAATCAAAATGTTAAAACCAATAGAAAAAATATTTCTTAGCTTTCTGAAAAATGGAGAGAAAAGATGACCTAGACCACGAACTATCTCTTAGCCCTTGAAAAACTTCTATTATTTTGAAAAAAACCTACATCTGATTTAAATAAAACTACCTTATATTTTTATTTATATCCAAATTTGCCCTCTCTCTATCTCTTTCTGAACTGTAACCAGAAAACCTGTTACCAATTTTTTGGCATTGCCCAAAAATATCCATCAAACGCTCATCAGCTGCTAAGTGATAGAGTAACTTCCAATTTCACATATTAGAGGAAAGTGAAACATAGAATCATAGACCTCTCAACTTGATAGCCTTTCCTGTCTGTCAGTCTCTCACTGGCGGTTTCTAGAGACAGTGAATTTTCAATCCTAAATCTTCCAAGATGTCATCACCTTTATAGCATTTTCCAGCATGTCTGTGGCATGCGAGCGTGTTACCCATCCTTTGAGCAGATGTGAGGCTGCTCTCCCTGTGTGGTGACCAGATCAGGAGTCACCCAGGTGTGCCACCTTGATGGGTGGCTGGAGCTCAGATCCTCTGCTGAGAGGAAGGGCAAGAGCTGAGCAACACCTGAACTCAGACCAGGCAGCTGGGAGTACCCCAGAGCACTAGAAGGAGGAGACCACATTACTGTCTTCACAATGTTATGTAGAGAAAATAAGGAAGGGCTTTTTCCTCACAGTGATATTAATGTAAGCCCTAATGTACAGTCTGGAAAGCATAATTGTATTTCTAGCTTGTAGTCAGGTAAAGAAAGTACTGATATTGTCTGTCAGGTTTATTGACAACTATTATCCACAATTTTTTTCTGGTTTTCTCACATCCCTGTATTTCCACTGGGCATGTTTTGTTTCTCAAACCCCATATTTTTGACAGCATTACTCAGCACATCAAAGTAAAATAATGAATCTTACTGCTATGTTTTTTTCCATCTCTAAAAGTGTCCATATAAAGCACTCAGAATGCCCCCAGAAAAACTGCTTTTTTCTTGACTTGTGTTTTCTTAAGCAACTGACAAGAAAAGCAGATTCTAATACGCCACAGAGGAAATTAAGAGAGTGAAATCTATTTATGCATGTATGCATGTATATGAGTTTGCATATTTTATATTCTTTCCCATAATTTAAAGACTCAGCATTTCTATGTAAATGGTTTACAGCAACAAACAAAAGGAGAACATCTAGATTTGCAATTCAGCATATTGAGACACAGACAGTCTGAGATACCCAAGACCAGGCATACTTCAGAACAAATATCCATCAGGAAGGCAACAGAACTAGGCCTGATGTGGATTTCAGTAGAGCTGCTGTCAATCAAATCAGTATTTAATTCAACAGACTTTGTCAGCTTGTTTAAGTTACAGGCCAGCTGGAGGTCCCTTCCTCATTAATCATTGCATCCCCAGGTTTCTGGATTACTCAAATTAGCTGCCTGTGTACTCTCCCACAGAGCACTGTTCTGCTGCCTGGGTCTATGCCCCATTTAATTTGTCACCAGGCATTTAGAGATGTCTGTGGAAACTAAATAAATTCTGGAACTAAGACAGATCAAACTTAACAGTTTTGATAACAATTTCTATCCTGGAATCCATTGCTAATATTTCTTTTTGGTGATAGGAAGCACGGGGAACATTGCAGGATTTGAAACAGTGACAGTGGGCAGGATCACAGCTGTACACAAACACACAAATGGTTTTGGGTTTAAGGTGTGTTAATTTCTAATGGAGAGGAAGAAGAAAAGAAAACAATCACTTCCTTTGCTCATTGACCTGAAGCAGCATTAATCCATATACTGTCTTTCTGGACTGGACCATGCAATACCTACTGAAGCTAAACAGAGCTAGAAAAGTGAGATTACCTAGAGAGATGTTTCAAAATCAGAATTATAACACCTCATTTCAATGGGAGTGTGTTATCTCTACAAAGCCTTGCTGCTGGTCTGATCCTGAACTTCCCAGTCTTGGAAATACTCATAGTTGGTATGAATTAAAAATAGACAGGATTTCTGAAATAATTAAAACCAGACAGGCAGTAGGTACATTGATGTATCTATTTTATGCCACCTATACCTAGAAGGTTAATTTGGCTAAATAAGAGGATATTTAATCTTTGCTGCAGCCTGACTAACCACCACAGAGCAATGAGAATTATTAATGTTGGGAGACGCAGAAGGGCAGGGACCTAAAGAGATCCTTGCTGCTCCAATTCCTCCTGTCCTTCCAGGAGATCCCACTGACTTTCTTTTCTTCATAACCAGTGAGAAAACAGGGCAACTTACCTTCGAAATCCAGCATCAATACTCAAAACATCTACTCTAAATCCTCCTGTACAGAGACACCAGCAAAACTAGTACATGTCCTTAAAGTACATTTTGCTCAAAATCTGTGAAAACAGAGAAAGATAATCTGGCAGGCGGCTGGAGCAGCAGACAGCCAAAGATCCTCTCTGAAGCGCTGTAAATGGTCAAGAACCAGGCTGTACTTATTCCCAAGTGAAGCCAGAGGATACGTGCAGGGAGGGCAACTGATATATTTTAAGCAAGGAAATTTGCTTCCTGGTTTTCTTAGGCTAAAATAGTATAAGGGCAGCTCTAGCTCAACCTATATATGCGGTGAACTCCTGTGACACTTTATAGCCAGCCTGGGCTATAAAGAACATATAGAATAAAAAAATTGCAGTCAATGTATTGTTTCTTGAACAAGACAAAAAGCGATTAGACAAGATCACAAGCATGCAATTAATGCAAATAAGAAACAGAAGATTGCTTCTTTGTGCTAGGCAGTGCAGCAGACTTCAGCTTAATGTGCTTCACGTATGTCAGAGACGGACAGAGAGAGGAACGTCCAAGCCTCATTCTCTCCACCTAGAGTGACCCTCTCCAACTAGAAAGTGCCCCTTAAGATGAAAGTTACTTATTTTCCAAAGCAGAGTCCTTCTGTAGCAGGCCCAAAGGTTTTAGTGGTGGTGGCTCTGATTTTTTAGATGACTCAGCTGTCAGATAATAATTACTCTCATATCCTCATCAGACTGTCTAGTACTGAACTATGTTATACTCAACAAATCCACCTTAATGATCACACAAATTCAGCAATCGGCAGACCATGTGCTTTGCTGGGATGCTGAGTGTCCCTACCCCCAAGGCTGGTTCAGTAATGTACCACCTTGAGGCACAAAGAAGGCTGCTACAGAGATGGTTTGGCTGCAGGGTGCTTGTTAAAACAGAACACTAGTACTGCAATAACGTCTGTCTTGTGAACCTGAAAAATCATAATAAATTTTACTGAAAAACGGATGTAATTGCAGTAATTGTTCTAAAGCCAAAACTACTTAATGCCTTAAAATTTTGATTAATACTAAAAAATGCCTAACTAGTCTGACCTGAACTCCTTTTCTTATGAAATCTGACTCTCACCAAAAGCTGAATATATTAACAAAAGGCAACCAATTCATATTTTCCATTTCTTCTTCACTGGCTACAACAAATGACTGTTTTGCAATGCATCTTGGGAATGGGAGCAATAAAGAAAGATCATAGTATACAGATAATTAAAAAGATTCAACAGGAGTCATCTTGGATAAAGTGTTACAAAGGTGGTAAGTCATGGCTGACATAGTAGAAATGATAATGCACAGGAGTCTTGTAATGCCCATAGGCAAAATCTACAGAAATACACTACATAAACAATGAAAACGTATATGAAAATTTCTCCCTTTCTTCTTCTGAGACATAACACTAGACATTTCTTTCCAATATTTTTCCTTACTTTTTTATTAAATCAAGCCATAGTTAAAATACCATAGTTATTGGAACAATTCATCTGTCTTAGCTCAAACCTGCCATCGAGAGCCAAAATAGAAACAGAGAGGAAACCAATGAATTCTACACCATCATCTTGATTTGTGGAATGGATAGCATTTACTTAAATTTCTCAGTTCACAACTATATGTTGTGTTCTATTAAACTTTGTGGTTAGGCAGCACAGAGGAAGGTACCGATCTTTCAGAGCCAAATTGCACACAAAATCAGACAGATTTGCTTGCAGAAATTGGAGAGAGATCATGGCTTCCACGGAGGCAAACGGCCATCCTCATCAAAAAGAAGCTTCCAGGATGCACAACACAATATACAAGTAAGGACCATGTAGCTGGGGATGAAACTGAAGGATGCATGAGAGGAAGAGAAGCAAACTCTGAGAGCAAGCTCCTGACATAAGAGAGCCATCTTGAGATCCAGAGAAGATTGGACACTTTGTTTTAATCAAGACAGTCACTAAAATGTCGTGTAGTGAGAATCACACTAGAGTAGCAGACTCTGTGGTCTGTACTCGAGATTCAGATTTACTCTTTCATTTTAAGCCAGCTCAGCCTGCAAATCTATGTTTTACTTTTCACTGGTTACTGTGTTCCTATTTGTGTTCAAATGAAAAAAAAAAGTCTAGACGCTGAATGTCTTCTCAGTGAGTCTATCAAGGAAAAGTCCTCCTCCTGAACAGTTAGAAACCAATCAGAGTTAATGAATAATAATAACAAAATCTCAGTGCTCTTCCCTCATGCTCATAAAATATAAATTTTGTGCTTTTTTTGCCCTCACTTGGTCTAATAAAAACATGGAGTAACAACACTTACTTCTCCTAAAAATTCCTGGTGAAATTACCTTATAATAAAGCTCCAAAAACCTACCAAGAAATGCTTCACTCCCAATTATTTATTTTAAAACTTAGGAAAGAAGAAAGAAAAAAAGCAGACAAAACTTCAGATTCAACTCCAGAAGTGAGCAGCTCCCTCCTCGAGTTTGAACCATGAGCATCAGTGTTTGTTATACCTAACCTGAAAAACACACCTGATCCACCAAACTATTTATCCCCATCTTAGCAAACACCCTGGAGAAGTCTCAATACTGCATGTTCTCAAGACTTAGATTTTGATAGCATTTCTCTGTCAGGATGGCAAAACCTGGCAAAACAATAGCAGGTTTCTGAACACAACCACATGGTTTATGTATTACAAAATAATAATATAGCTAACTATCCGGGCAACTCTTGGTATAACAAAACCATAGCCTCCAGGTGCTCCTGAAATGTAAATAGCTGCAGTGGCCTTGTAGATTGTTATTGAATGGGATCTTGAATGAGAGTAGAGAGAATGAGAGAGAGCTCAGTTTAGATTCAGTGCAGCTCAGACAGCAATCTTGCAAAGCATCTACTAACTTTTGCCTTACTGTATTATTAATCTTATGGCAGAATAAATAGCACATAAAGCTTTAAGAAAATTATAGGTGGTGCTAGAACTACTCAAACTGAAATGTTCACATAGTATTAAATATCACCCATACTCCTAGTTACTAGATACTAGCTTTTTTTTTTTTTCTCCATGTCAGCAATTGCCAATTCCTGTACTTGTCTAGGAGATCCAGGGACTAAATGCTTCAGTATCTTCAGTTGCCTGTCTTCCCAAGCACTGTATTTGGAAAGCTTTAGCCCGCTTTCAAAGAGAATACCTATTTTTTCACTCTGTCAACCTTGTGTATATTTAGATAACAGTCTTACTTAAAAAGAAAACAAAGGAAAACAAACGCCCAGGAACTGATATCAGCCAGATACCATCCCCAGATGGTATAATCTCAACTATTTTAAAACATACTCACTTTTCTCATAGCACTGTAACCAAATTTTACCAATGGATAAAATTTTAAGAATTTGAGACTTTATGATGGACGACACAGGGAGATAGAGCAGTCAACCTCCTGAAACCAACAATTCACTTGATATGCTGGTAAAATCATCAGTTAACTATGTAACACAAACCAGTCATCACCACTTTCACCACAGACACATTACCCCAGAAAACAGCACATGTGGGAGGAAAAGATCTGCCTCCTCGCTTGTTTTCCCAAAATTTTGTGACGGTGGAAAAAATTGCAGGACCAGGCAAGATGGCACAGGCACTTTAGACACAGGAACAAGCTCAAATGCTGTCCTGAGTAACAACCTAGGAAGGGACCTTCCAGTGCCATTCCACCTGAGAGGAATTTATTGCTATAAGCGTGCAAGCCCTCTTTCTTCTCCTTAGCTTTCATATTCAGGAAAAGTGACCTTGACAAGTAATTTTAAGGCAAATAACTGATGTCAGATTTAACTATTTCTATGTTTTTTCTTTTCCTAAAAGAAAGCCTGTATCTGGCTACCTGATTCAGTCAATAATAAGTAGCAGCATATTTCTATTTAACTCCTTCACTATAACAGAGAATCGCTGATTGATCCTTTATTTTTTTTACTCTTCATTACATCCACTCTCCAACAAAGCCCAATACCTGCAAGTTCTTCAGACTTCATCAATAAACTCTATGGGATTTTCCAATTTACCTTTTCATAGAAAAGATATTGTTGCAGGTGAAGTAGATGTTGGCAGGCTGGAGCTGTTTGAATACATTAAAGTACTCTTTCAAAGGGAGTTACTTCATGCCTTTGAAAAATTGTGTGATCATAGACAGCACCCTTCATCCAATGATCTCAAAGCACAGCACAAAAGTTAATAATGATTATGGAAACAGAGTTATGTCACTGAGTTCTTCATGGCTTCTTAAATTCAAAGACAAAATATACAACTGGCATCCCGCGTACTTAATGTTCTACACAATTCTATTGATAAAGACCCAATGGGCTTAAGGCATGCAATAAGATGCTTTTGCAACTTGCAATTTAATTTCAGGACAGGTATACAATTGTTCATAACAGAATTTTGACTGCAACTGTTCATAAGAGAATTTTGACTGCAAAGGTGATTTGGCCACTCAAGATACCAGGCTTCAGTTCTTCTACATGACACTTCTGTCTAGTCTACACTGTGCTAACAGGATGCTTTCTGAGCCTGCTCTGTCTTCATGAAGTAAAAGCTGTGTGTGTGGTCACTGTCAGCAAAGCACACCTCTTCTTTGTGACACTCCGCTCATAATTTTAGATCCAAAGTAGTCATGTAGAACATAATTATCCTAGATTTTGAAATTAGCACTGAAATAAATTACTTTATAAACTATGCTTGGCACCTACATGTATTTGCAGTTTACCAAATGGTATAAGACAACAACAATTAGATTAATTAAATGTATTTCAAATACTACAGAAAGAAAACTGTGCATGGTCTCCCTCAACATACAGTCCTTGTAACTGTCCTTGACACTGAAATCATGCTCCAAATGCAGAGATGTTAGATATCCTTAGTTTATGTACTTATGAAAGCCAAGATAACATCTATTTGATTTGTTAGTTAAAATAATTGAGCTTGTATTTTGGCATTATCATTAATATCTTTCGAAGTGTTTTTGCTAAACAGACATTACGCTAAAAAATCTAGTCTGATACTCAACAGAAAGTTCTTCTAGTTTTGGTGTGATTTTTAAACTACAATCATGATTCAAAGATATTTCTTAGGGCAGGAAATAAAAAAAAAAAGACAGACTCTCTCTGGAGTAATGGGCTTATTGCCTTTGTTCAAGATTAATACTATGCAAAAGAGAATAGCAAATAGTCTCTATCTTTGTATTTCCAAAAAGGTAAAAAGAATTTGTGAAGCTTTTTTCAAATGCTTTTTATTTTCTTTGGTATTAAGCTCAGAAAATCTTGATCTGTTTCCTTATGGAAATACATTTTTCTTTCTAGTGTGCACATTTGAACACAGAATTCTTCATGAACTGAGCTACAATCAGCCCAATCAGAATACTCTCCCAGGATCCATCAATAACTTATAGAAGCTTTGATGAAAATTCCATAATTAAAGATGTAACTGTTTTTAGAAGGCCAATTTTAACATGCCTAACATCCCAATTTTATATACTATTGCATACATGTTTAAAAAGGAAAATGTTATACCCAAGATTCATTATGGTAAGTATGGCATAATATGTGAGTTATGAATTAAACAGAATTTCTAAACATACAGGCAGTGGTGTATGTGGGCTGCAGAAACTTCAGCAGTGTCCTAATTGCTATAGGTATCCTGGCCCCGCTCAGAACTCGGATATGGCTGCTTTTTAAAATCTAGCCTCAAGCTTCATGCTTTGAAAATGTCATATAAACAGCTGAACAGTCTTCCAAAGGAGAAGACCAGCATGATCTTTTGCTTGGAGGAATTCCAACTGAAATTTGCAAGACATTTACTCAGGGTTGACACTGGTATAATTTGCAAATACATACAGCATTTTGTGTTTGCAAATACAAGCAACAGTTTATGCAAAAGCATGGGTCCCATTGGCAATGTTTTCCAAAAACATAAAATAAAATAAAATTGAAAAGAACTATGTATCACACATTTCTAAATTTGTTTACATACTTTTCAGTTTGTGAATGTAATAACTCAGTTATAATTTCACAATGAAATCATATGGAACATAAAATATTTCAATTTCAATGAAACACCCAATTTGCAGAGCTTGGGCAAACAGGGACCCCACTTCATTTCAGAAAAAAATGCTCAGGTTCATCATGATTCTTCTATAGTTTAAAAATTGTTCATAGCCATTTCCTATATATTCAGATGTATTTTTCTCCAAGAATAATTCAACTTGTGGAATATGCAAGCAATGCATTTATTTTTATTCCTCATATCCATATTATACAGAAAACTACAACTGAAAAATGAAGGAGGTTTATTATTTTGAGTAAAATACTCCAGATTTTTCTTCAGTTTGACACAATATATTTGTAGGGTGGATTGCAATACTCTTTTCCCAAATTACTCTACCACGAAAATCAACTCAAGCAGAAAGTTAAACCAAATATAAGTATCTGGAAATTGTATCTTACCCAGAACAAGAGAACTGTTAGCCCTTCCTTTTGCAAGGTAACAGGGGATCTTTAGTGATCACAAGTAGCCAAGACTTCAGTCTTACGTTTCTGCTGAAAGATACCTTGGCAACACAGATTAAACCCAATTACTATACCCAAGTGCATGTTTATGAAGTGCTCAAAGAGGAGGCAGGCATCTGTTTTATGGCTAAACTTGGGCAACTTAGTTATGTATTTTTCCATATGAGTAAAACTGATTCAATTACAGTCATAATCACCTACGGTAATTCTCTTCAGTCTATATCTCTTAGAGGTATATGATGTGACTTGGCAATATTTTTCCAGGTGAAAGTACCTAATACTGTAGACCCCTAAAATACCGTTCCTTTTTGAAATGAATAAGCATAGGATTTCTTATCGTGCTAATGATGAGATTCTGTCTAAAAGTAACAATCACAATTAAAGCACTTATCAGACTTAAAAAATATGGCTTCAACAACTGTGAAACATATAATAAAACTACTTATTGTGACTTCTGCAATCAGCCTCAAAAGTACTGGAAGAAACAAGTATGACTGTTTATGAAGCATATGAACTTCAAGAAAATCTAATTTTAAAAAGTGAAAACATACCAACTGACAGAAATGAATAACCAATGGCAAACATTATCATTTTGAACAGAATGTTTCTTATGAAATACAGCATGTGTGCAAATCATTAACTCTGCCTTCATTATAGCCAGCTCTGGAAAAAGTTGCAGATTGCTTTACAAAAAATATGATCCCTGTCATAAAATAAACTAAACAACAACATCATTTCACACTTACAGAAGATCTTCCTGCCAAGGATGAAGACGAAGGTAATATGAAAGTTTCTTACAGGTGTTACCTAACTAAACCTAATCACATCCCTACAAGGGCAGTTAGTTGTTATGGTAGTCTCTGCATACATGGTCAAATGAGAACAAATAGGTTTACATCCCAGGAACACACACCCACTGTGAATTAGTGAGTTGCTAGGAATACCACCCTGGAGTCCTGACTCCCTTATTTTTGCTCTCACAGCTGCATCATTAAGCTATTATATTGTATGGAATTCACCCAAGTGCAGAAACATAAGAAACATGAACCAGCTCAGATGTTCTGAAAGTTACAGCAAGGCTTTCATTAATAAAACTAATAATATAGATGGTCACTAGGGAGGGAATTAATCTAGTCCTGACCTCCTTTCCCATTTCATGTCCCTTGTACTGTGGAAGTGGAACATAATTCTCCACTGACAATTCCAAACAAGCTCTGAAGGGATGGTCTCATACAATTAGGAGTATACAGTTTTAATACTATGATTAATTCAATTCTTTGAATCTTTGTTATAGTCCTTGTTTTTCTATCATACTTCAAAACTTTGTACAAAGCAGGCAAGCACCCTCAGCTTCATGCCACAGATGGGGACAGTGAGCCAATGAAGTAAAATGACTTAACAATCACCCTCAGCCACTGCCAGTGCTGGGAATGAACCAAAGGTTCAGGAAACTTAAGGTAGAAGACATAAAAATGTAAACATACAAGAGAGTCTTTTTGCATCCCTATGGGTAAAGAAAATAAATTAATAAAGGACAAATAAATAAGAATTTAAATGAGTAAAAAAAGGGTTGTGTTGGTAATTATAAATTCAGAGCAAGACCATTCTGGCTGTATTTGATGCACAAACTCTTAGCATGGGAGGTGGACATATGAGGTGAACTGAGAAGAAAGGGGGTTTTATCCGCTACAAATGCAAATCCCCAAAGTCTCAAGGGGTTTTGAACATAATGGACTACTAGACTTATTCCAGCTGCTCCATGCCCTTCACCTGAACACTTTATACCATTTTTTCTTGATTTTCCAAGTTATATTTCCTCTGTGTGTCTGTCTGTCTTTCTTTCACTCAAATTTCATTCAATTTAAAACATTAGCATGGTATCAGCTATTAAACTATTTTTTCTTTTTTATTATGTTCTGTACTTCTTACAGTTCCCTTATCTCTTTATATCCAGTTCTTTTTGTTTTTTAAATATACTGATAGCCAGGTTGCTATTTTTAAAGGTGTTTACAGACATTAGGAACATAAATCATACTGGCAGTTGTCAAGCACTAGACATTTAAGCCTTTTCAGTTTCTTTCTGACAATCTTATCCTTCAACTTTCAAATGCCCTGATAAGTCACCATATTGATCTCTTTTTTAAGCATGAATATACTACGCTTTCTCAACCTCCAAATGCACCCAGTGAATAGCAGGCAATCACCTGAGTCTTTTGTAAAGCGAGGTGGTATACCTTAAGGGAAATACTGTTTTCTTTTATGTTTAAACCAAAGAAATGAGAGCACTTTCTGAAGTTTCCCTTCACTAAACTACGCACAAACAAAGGAAAAAGAAAACATACACACAAAATACACAGAAGCCACTATCAGCCCTTACGACAAAAATATGGTGTTAGACTCATGGAATACAGAAGAAAGTATACTAAGTAAGCAAATACATATATTCGCTTGCACTCATAACTCACTCACAACTAGTGGAAGCAACAATTGTCTGCAGAAACACCAGATCTCAGGGCAACTGGAATGAGCCAAGATGCCTCTACAGAAAGGCCCTGAAAATTCCTGCCAGATTTGGGTTACTGTCTCGGACATCCTCCTAGGAGTCCTTCTGGTGGAAATGATCCCTGAGAGACTTTTTAAAGTTGGGTATTAAAGGTCCACTAGCTTTTAACTGGATTCTCTCTAAGGCTCAACAGT
Source organism: Calidris pugnax (assembly GCF_001431845.1). NCBI lineage: Eukaryota > Metazoa > Chordata > Aves > Charadriiformes > Scolopacidae > Calidris > Calidris pugnax. The sequence goes on along the minus strand of NW_015090828.1, from coordinate 3,644,889 downwards.
CAATATTATATTCTTTTGCTTTACCCTGTCACAGATCCTAAGGGCAAAGGCTTTTTGAAGGGTCTGGGCAGGGATGAATAGATACAGCTGCTCTCCACACAGAGGAAAAGAAAACCATGCAAAGAGAACCCCATGGTTTTCACCAAAAACATGTTCCTCCAGAGCTAAATCTGAAGAAATGCAGATATGGAAACAACTGACAAAAATCAGAATTGATCTCTCACTCAAGTAATATAAATGAGACAAGCATGACTTTCCCAGCTTTTAAAAGTACTTCTGAACTGTAACATATTTTTGCTGCAATAATAAAAAGTCCAGCTGTCTAAATAATTGAATACCAGCAGTTCCATGGTAGTTTTACTCTGAGAAGTATAATCTCTTCCAAGTTCTTTTAGAGACTTCTCTAGCATATTGCTGGTTTCTTACTCTCTCTATATATTAGGCTAAAAGGATCATATTCAGAACTTTATTTTAGTTCAGAGTAATATTCCACAGCCAGTAGCTCTTTACCCATTTAGAATTATGCTCCCTTTCATTTTGGGACCTGTATAATGTCCTGTATTTAACATCCAAAGAGTTAAGCCTTCCTATCTTAACCACCTAATACCAAAGTAGCAAATTAGGGAGCAAAAGAAATCAGTAGTATATCAGTTTTGCCATTTTAGTAATTTTCCCATTTAGCCTTTTTACCAATTTCTTTGCCTTGTGGTCCCTTTTGAGTGATATTTTAGCTATGTCAACTTCACACATCCGGATTATATATCAATTTTTTCAGTGCGCTACACATACCGAAGTGAGAGCTTTTGTATATGCGTTACCACATTTGAAATGTACATTAGAAAAAAGTAATAATGTATACTCACACATCATAATTTCCCTTTAAGGCCTCAAACCTGTTTTGAGAGGTAATCATACCAATTTTACTGAAAGGTTAAATTGAAGTATAAAGTGATTATGTGACTTACTCAAAGTCACTTGAGAAACGTGTAACAGAATGAAACTGTGCTCCAATGCCCCAAGGCATCCAAGATATCTGCTAGGGGTAACGCAGCGCTGATGGGGCACTCATGTTTTTCTGTAATGGCAGCTGGAAACCCAGTAGGATACTCCACAGCATCTCACTGGGCATTGGATATTTCTGTTTGGCATACTTGTGCATAAAGTGAGGTACATACTTCTGTTTATGAACTGGAATTGCTTCCTAGACTTCCTAAGCTATCTCTGTCTTATGAAACAGGCAACACTCTTTCCAAAATTAAGATAACTTTTTATCATTCAGCTAGTGTTTGGATCTTAGACTTCCTCATTTGCAGTAGAAATCTTCTAGAAGTGAAAGCGAACTGAGAAATAGCCTTTTCTGGTCATTACAATACAGAAGGGTGCCTAGCCAATCTGAAATCTTCAGAGACATTTTTTGGCAACAGAAATTTTTCAATTATATCTCCTGGAGCTTTATGCATTTCAAATACTTCTCTTCCTTCTGTTAAATTTCTAATAGATATTGCAAGCCTTTGTTTTGGCTCCACGTCCAGAATCCTCATGCCAAATGACTGTGAGAATCTCGGGTCTAGCTGTTTAAGATGAAAATGTAAACACAAGTTTGTTCCTTGTTTTTCCATTTAGACTCATGTAATTCAGGTAAATCAAAACAAAACACAGAAACCAATTGTCAAATGAAAAAGGAATATATAGTAAATTTTAATACTGCTTGGAATCCTCTTTGTGCAGCTCTGCTTAATGTAGGAACCACTGACCATACAGTGGTAACATCCGTATTTCAACCAGTTGACCAGTCCCAGTTTAGGGACATTTTGTAGCTTGGATTCCAATCAGAACCTCACTGTTCAATTGAGAGTTTCAGGTATTTCGAAGCACCCCCTCTGCATGAACATGTTCAAGGTAGGCTTTTCAGCCCATGACAATTTGTTCGTAACCCCATGGAAGCACTCTAACTGCCTTCTAATCTCCATCAGTCTTTGTTCCACCAGCTACCATTGATAGGTCATCCTTTATATGATATAGCATCATCCATTTTGGAAATTATCTTCTCTAGAGTTTTTTTTTAATTTATTTATCTCAAATTCTTGCAGCAGCTATTCTTTGAAACATCCTTGTGTGTTTAGGTAATTTATAATCCTAGCTTCCTTAGTAAGACAAGTGCCAGTTACATGAATTACATCTTAATTAACAATAAAATACATGAGTAGAATTGTGTAGTCTTCACTATTATGTTCACAGTATTGTTATGGCACGGCATCATTACATGTGGAAACAACTTGCAGGGCTCCTGCCTACTTATATAAAACTAGCTTTCAAGATTTAAGCATTTAAGATATTGGAAAATATTTCTCTTATAGTAAATTTCTCCTGCAGTGTAGCACTAATTCATTCTTAAAGACTACCATTTTCTCCTGTGAAGTAGAATGTATATTATTGAGAGGAAAACAAAGACAGAAAGAAGTATCATATCTTTACCCTCCGCACATCTTTGCCAAAAGTCTCGCTGTAGCTAGTGCCCAGAATTTCAAATTGAACATAGGGGTTGGCGCCATCTTCTCTGAACTCCATAACACCAGTAAGCCCAGTTATGTGACCCTGAGGAAATAAGTTTCAGAAATTTTAGAACAGAACAAATTTGCCTTTATGAGCACTCCTTTTCATTACAGGTATCCCAAATCTACACTGAAAATGTTTACAGTGAACTTAAGTGTGGCAATCATGTGTTCTTCAATTGCTCAAACATATCACCAGACAAGAGAGACACGAAGAAAAGATAAAACTTTAAATACTATTAAAACCTCTCTGTAAAAGTATCACCGAGTCTGATTTTGGGTTTGTAGCAAAGAAGCTTGAGATGACACTAACATCTGATATAATCTTGCAACAAAGGATGAGATCATTAGGACCGGTTGGAGGCTAACATAACACTTGATCAAATGGATTCATTTTACTAGAGGAAAACAATTTCATAGCTCTCTCTCTATATATATATGTGGACAAACAGGCAGTTTTTTCCCAAAATACTTGCTTAAGTTGGTATATAGTAAAAAATGAGTATTTATTGTTGCTTGGCCCCTTGAGCTCCTTGAGTTCTTCTCTTAGAGATATTATTATGATGCATCCACACATCAATTTGTATGACTATTCCTAATCACTCTATGTCCACAGAAGGTAGCCATGAGACCAACAGAAGTAGAACACACACGACTGGAGCAACATTGGTGTGCATAATTTGTAATAAATCATTTGCTTCTTTATAGCTGTAGATCATTCCTGGTAGTTATAAATCACATGCTTGTAATAAATCAAATAGAAGTTGAATAGAGGTCAAAACCTCTTCAAAAGCTAATCTCAAGTGGAAATGAAGTAACTTTTTCAATTGCTTCCACAATTGTGGTTTGTCTGTTCTCACCTTCTTAATAGTCTCTAGCATGGATCGTCCTCCATTCCAAGGTTTGGTGGATTTCCTCATGCAGTTGAGACTTGCCATGCTGTGCCATTTTCTGTCCTCCAGTTTTCTGTGGAAAGCATTGGCCAGCATGAGCACACTGTCATACAGGTACAGGTTGGAAACCTGCAAACAATAACAAAAATGAGCCTCTTTGTTTATTTGAGCATCCTTTCAAAGAAACTGCAAAAATTGGCAAATAGACAAAACAAAAGAAGACATAAGTAAAAATTAAATCTGGGAATGTTTGATGTGCTCAACAGTAAAGACAATTCAGACAAATATCAGTGCTCACTCCCACCTTCTTTCCTGCTTGGCACCTGGGCCCTTCTGGCCAAGGGACTGGCACACTTGCATTGCCCGGGCATTACCTACCTCACTGCAATGCAGTGCTGTAAAGATGCAAGAGATTGTAGTTCAGATATAGGCTCAAGCTATGGAGGGAGTACAGCTATCTATCAGCGAAAGACAAGGATTGCTACTTTGTCAGTCCTTTCAGCAAGGAGAAAAAGACAGAATGGAATAAGTTCTTGTTCTTTTTGTTTCTTTGAGCAATCTCCTTGGTAATTTCTGGCACAACAAAATATAATACTAATGCAACTCTTTAGAACAGGAGGCGGAGAACTGACAGTATTATTTTAGTCTTATCATCTCCCTCCACCTCCATACAGGATACTGGTTACTATTCTACTTTCTCTGGAGCTATTGATTTTAGTCTCCTTATTCTTCAATTTACACGAGAGATAACAAGAGCAATAACTGATGGCAAAGGCTCTATTAAGAACCCCACGCTAGTAATGCTCAACTATGTATTTCATTTTTCAAACCAAGACATGGCCAGCAATACAAGATCAGATCTTTGACATATAGCAGTATCCACCACAACTGGTAAAACTTTAGCAGTGGAAGTTGGCGGAGAAAAGTGATTTTAAAAAAAAAATCCACAAATTTGCCATTTATCTTTTGGTTTTCTCTAATTCACTATAGACAATGTGAATTGTTACAGAGAGACCAGGAAACGGCTACAGGTGGGAGTTAATGCAGCTGCATACTTCCTATAAAAATGTCACTCAGCTGTGAAAGCTTAAACATATATTATTATTTGTTCACTTGCTCCAAGTATCATCGAAGATCCTAATCTTCAGAAACAAAACTTTAAAAATCTTCTAGTATAAGTAAATCTGAACAAAAGATATATAAAGAAAAATTCATTTTGAAAGATTCAAAATAGGAAGAAAATACATGAAAAAAGAGGTTGAGGATACCCACTTATTTAAGTGACTAAACATAAAAAGGGATCTTAATGCAAAAATGATGCAAAAACCATGAGATACTATCATTGAGAATCTCTCCCATCCGGCACTGTCATCTTCTTTCCCTTCTTTTCTTTTCAGCCTTCCTGAACAACAAGCAGTTCATATTTCCTATATATGCTATTTTGTCCAGTTAATCCTTTTCCTTTTAAAAGAGTTTCCAAAGCAGCTACTTCTTAGATTTCATCTCTTTTAAAGAAAATTAAGTAGTTAAAGAGTTAATAAGAGTCTCAGCAACTAAGTCTTTCCCTTTGAGTTGCATTTGTCTCCCTATTTTGCAGATATTTTCCAAACAACTTTCAAATAAAGCAACCAAGTGAATCCTTATTTTTCAACAGGGCGCTCATCCTATTTTGTGCTAAGCTACTTTCCACCAAAAAAAAAAAAATCAAAACAAAACCCCAAACCCACAAAATAAACCACCCCAAAGCACAAAAACCACTTGCTTAGAAGTAGATGTTAAATGTACAAGGAAAAATGTCATTTCTTATGTGCCATCATGATCCTCTTCACTCCCCACTGAATTTGATTCTACACCCTCACTTTTAACTGACAGCTCATTGTCTGTTGCCTTGGAACAGCCACAAATCTGAAATGCTTTGTATTTTCTCAGTTTGGCACTGCTTTTTTCAGTTCTGGAAAACGGCAGCTTCATTCTCAAAACCAGTTTGCTTGGTTTGCTAGCAGAGAGCTCTAGGGCAAAATATAAGATATACTAGGGTACACTGCTTTCCTTCCCTTTCTAGTTTTTATGCTTTTTGAGAAGCAGCCACAGTTCTGCATGTATAATGGACTGAAAGCTTGAGAAAATTGCTTTTGAGGATCTTAGCCTACGTGACCATTCATCTACAGAAACTCAAATTACCCTATGCTGTAGAGCAAAACAAAACAATCCCTTATTTACCAACCTAATCCGCGTATTTCAGTTACAGCTGTAACGGATTCTGTATAATTGCTGTTTCATTATTTTCTTTTGAATGAATGATATAAACTGAGTGACAGCAAGAAAGGGAGTTTCCCACTACTTAGGTCCGTCTGTCATATATATGGAGATAAGTGCCAAGGCAGAATAAAATAATGCAAGTTACTTTTTGCCACAGAAAGACTATTCTGCACAGTCTGTCGTACACGCTAATCCACTGGTATTTTGTCACTCCAGACCTCTTCTAATGCAAGTCTCTTCCAAGAAATGAGTATATGCTACATTGTAATTTACAAAATTCCCTTTTCTCATATAATCATACTCTAAGTATTTACTCCAGTAAAAATTATAAATATGTGTTACTACATTTTACCCCTTTTTTAGCCCCTACTCACTGAGGAGTCAATATCCTATGGAAAACTTGAATTTTATCCACACTATCAAATTTTGGTTTTTAGAATAGAAAACACGCAAGCTAGGAAAAAAACAAACAAACAAACAAAAAAACACTACAGCAACACAACAGCTGGATTTCTAATATTAAAAAAAAACCCAAACAATTCTGGTTTTTAATATTGCGTTTTTTCACACTGCTGATTAATTCATAAATTAACACAAAGTGTACAAGTCTACCCTATCAAGGTCAGAACCCTTTAAAACTTATAAAGCACAACTCAAGACATCTGGTTTTGCACAGTGATCAAAATTCAGTGTCTAAATGATTTATTTATTTAAACCAAGAGAAGACAGGATGTTCATATTATAGTATTGTTATGGTAGCTCTCTAGGTCAAGAGTCACTTTTTTGCGGTGTAAAAAAATAATCTCAGTGTCTAAATGATTTATTTATTTAAACCAAGAGAAGACAGGATGTTCATATTATAGTATTGTTATGGTAGCTCTCTAGGTCAAGAGTCACTATTTTGAGGTGTAAAAAAATAAGAAGAACCAAAAATATCATGGTAACTTAGAAAATAACGTCCTTTTGATCCTTCACAGTGTGCAGAGCAAAACCCAGCTTCTATGCATGCACAGTAGTATAAATTGAATGTCTTTGCCTAATCCCAAATGGGAACTAGCTTTATTCTAGAAAACAGAATTACAACACTGAGTCTGATCTGATGCCTGAGTAGTGTTGTGTGATTGTGTGAGTAGTTGATTCCTTCAATACCTACAGTAAGATCTACTGGTAATTTAGTGAGGTATATTTTTATATTCTTTTTCTCTAATTTATTTCTAGGGTTGAAAAACAAGAATATTTAAACACCTCAGATATGGTCCTCTTCTCAAAATAATATTCACTTTCTACCTGAATTTATTACTATGTATCTATTTTCTTGTAGAAAAAAAGTTACTTAAAACAAGACACAGAAGTTCTCGCCTCATCTCACAGTAAATCCAGGGCTATAATCATTTCCTTTTTTTTCCCCTATTATATTCCTTTTAATACAGCAAAATCTAAACAAGACACAGAAGTTCTCGCCTCATCTCACAGTAAACCCAGGGCTATAATCATTTCCTTTTTTCACAGAAGTTCTCGCCTCATCTCACAGTAAATCCAGGGCTATAATCATTTCCTTTTTTTTCCCCTATTATATTCCTTTTAATACAGCAAAATCTCTGCATATGTACTCGACTGCATTTGCAACAAGTTTGCTGTAATCTCCTGAATAGTGGGGCTGCAAAAAGAGAAAGGATTCAGCAGACAAAGTGTGTATACACTTGTTACTGCAACTGCACATATATTTTAATTTTCAGCTAACTATGGAAATCCCTCTGAATACAAACATGATCCCTGGAAGGGATTTGTGAGATACCTGAAAGATCAGCTATACTCTGTTTCCACCAGTGCTGTCAAAGGCACAAGAAACAGTACATTTAAAAATTAGTCTTCAGGTATCATTCAGAATTGGTAGCAAAGCAAGAGAGAAGGAAAAATAAGGTAATGTACTTGCCTACTTTAGGTTTTCCAGGCTCTGGAGCATTTCTTATTTCCCTTATTAAAATATTCACAGGGGAACAGAGGAGGAAGGGACATATGTCTGCCTGCAGGGATTCCCCTTCATATAACAAAAACTTCTAGATTAGAACAAAGTGTTTCATTTCTCTCCTGTTTGGAGGAAGAAACAGTAATTTTAAGTTCCTCTTTCACTTCATAGCTGAGAGCTCTAAAAGCTGGAGGTGGTGTGACTGAAATGCTTTTTGATCTATCTGCTACAAGAATGATGGTGATTGTTTCACCAACATATTTAAGGAGCTTGCCCTGCGCATGAGTAACGATCTGCTATATCTTCTGACAATTATTCCACACTTTATGAACCTTTATTTTCCAATGAAGAAAAAATCCACCATAGACTAGTAGAGTAGAGCAGAAACTTTCAATGAGAATGGAAATCTCTCCCTATGACATTATTAAACGGCATTTTATAGAGGCTTTTATGTGAATTTCATAAGATTTTCCAGGGTGATTTTACTTTTTAAGTTACATATGAAGATAGCTTTTAGCTCCTTCAGAGGCACTAATCACAGACAAGTGCTCTTCTGGGAAGGCCAGCAAACCACAAAGGTTGACCCCAACTTCTGAGTTGCCAGCAGAGCCAGAATTCTATCCAGACAAGACCACCAAAGAGACCATCTGGGAAGACAAGCTGACACCCAGATGCCACTGCTTCAAAAACTCATTCCCAAGGTGGGCATCTGTACCCTGCTGCTGCCAAAATCACCCCGTGAGTGGCCACAGCAGTCGGCTCCAAGGCTGAAGCAGATGGAGGTAGGTCTCAGACCAAGCACAGCCTGCCAGCAGCAGAAACACTTGCTGCCCGGGGAGTGATATCATTGTGTTTGCATATGCACACAGCAGCGTGCCCTAAAACTGTGTTTCAACTTTCAAAGTTCGAGTAATGCCAAACACAGTTACGCACTTCTGTCTCTAATGACAGGATGTGACTTACTAGGAGCAGTGAAGATAGATGGATGATTTACTTATGCTATAATGGCGTGCTTACGAGGATATTGCTAGGCTGGAGAGACTGAAAATTTGAATGATTCTATTTTCTTATATTAGTTTGCAGAGCCCATTGTGAGACTTTGCGTGACTGCCTATGTTTTAAATACACGCTTTGCTGCTCACGGAGAACAAAATCACAGCCAGCAGTCTGGCATTCATGAGAAAACCAGAGTCAAAAAACAAGCCTTCATTAAAGACTTAAATGTCAACTTCAAACTTCCAAAGGGCTATTTATTATCACTGAGGCAAATGAAAGCCTGAATAAAATTTTCCTAAAAACACAGAAAAACAGACCTCAATTGTATATTTATTCCAGCCTTCTGACATTGGGGATCTAACCAAGTGTATTATTTAGTGCTTCGCCCATTCTAGTTTTAAGTGTCTCAAACAATGGGACTTTCAAAGATTTCTTCGGAAGACTTCCCTCTCAGAACCTCTTTTTTTTTTTTAACTGATAAACTGCTTTTCTGTTTAATTTTCTCCCCCCTTTGCTGAGTTACACATCTCACACCACTTTTCCCAAGCCACAGTGTCTATTCTCTGAATGCTCACTGTCCTTCAGCTATTTATTATGAGTATTTATCATAATGATGAATGTTTTCTTACTCCGTATGTTTTATAACAACGTTAACAATAATACAAGGCTTGGAATACCCTGTAATGCTCAAGCTTGTTAGCTGCAGGCATTGGCTTTGCTCACTAAATGTCTCAAGAATTTGGCAGAGCTAGCACTAACTGTCCAGGGAAAGTCTAACAGGAGACATTTGATAAAGAAAACTGAACAAAACTAAGAGTCAGACAGGAGGACAAGAGGTAATATTGGAATTGCAAAACGGAGTACAAGACTATCATTTTACCCTACCTCATTTATAAATAAATATGAGTGCAAATTAGTTTTCAGAGGAAATAAAAAACAAAAAAAATGGAGGTACTAACCCTTTCTTCTAGCCACCGTTGTCTCTGCTCCCTGATAGAGCACTGAACAACTGAATGAAATAATTATGCAAATGGAGAGCTCCAGCAGCCAAAAGAGGCAGCCTGGGCAGAGAGCAAAGGCTCGCTCCAGAACGTACTTGGGGTCATAGCATCCAGAGTGCTCACAAAGTCCCACGTGGAAACCTGCAGTTGATTGGGTATTTTTAACCAATACTTCTGCTAATGCACCTTGTATAAAACAAATGTCATTGGGCTTCAGGGAGTGATTATGTTGTGCAATAGGCAGTAAAGTCAGTTCAGGGATACTTTTCCTTCATTTGGTGCTCAGTTTCACCATATTTGAACATCTGGCCAAAAGTCCAAAACAAACTTTGCAAATATAGGTTTGTAATAAACAGAAAAGAAAAATGTGGCTTATCAATTCTTTATGGGAGAAAGCAAATACTTTAATAGGGCTTAATCAATATTTACTGCCCCCAGTAGCACTTAGCAGCTGTGCAATAGCAGCAGCATAAATTGGTCAAATGAGAGTAAGACTATTTAGTTGGACAAAACTTCAGGATCAGGTCCTTAAGTTCAGGCAGCCAAACACATTTCCAAAAAAATAACTACTAACTTACAGTAGTTAAATTGCAGACATTCCTGAAGAGAAGACAGTTAATAAATAAAAACACAGCTCTATAGGAGCAACTCCTAAGAGATGCCCACAAAGATGTTTGATGGTCAAGTCTTTGAAGAATGAAATTTTTACAGAGGGAGAAGAGTTTTAATGAATACCCTCCCACAATTCTCATAATTTTCTTTTCCAATATGCCAAAGAAATACCTGGAATAGTTCTTCAGTAGAGATGTTGGATTCTGAATCCTGTGAGGAATAATCTCACAAATCTTGTGACATAATATGCTGGAGGTTTCTTTTTGCCTTTTTAATATTACCATATATTTTGGACCATGCTAAATGGTTTCAGACACACTGTGTTCCTTTAATATGTCAAATAGAATCTCACAAAGACTGAACTTATTAACTGTACAAATGGTAAATACGGGAAATAAGAAACTGTAAGGCAAATTACTTTTCTAAAGAGAAATCTTGCTTTAAAAATATAAACAGTAAAAAAAATTTTCATTTGAGTTTATAAACACATCATGAATAACCCAATGAAAGAAAAAAGATCTTCATCAAAAACCAAGTTTGTAGATAGGCTTCAAAATTAAAATTTGAACAGGAAGAGTTTAGAAAGAAAAAGGTTATGCATTAATATGTCTTAAAATTGACTCTGTAAGACTATGCCTAAAATAATCTAAACCATTTAATAGTATTAATCTTGCTATTCAAATGCAATGCAGGGATACATACTAGGCCTTGTCTAGGACTAACTAGACTTAACTATAAATCCTGAAGTGCATCAGTATTCTCTCTCCAGATGAGACAATTCTGACAATGCTGATGGCCCAAACCATGTGATACTCATCGCCAATGGAAGACAGCAAGTTCTAACCTGTCTCTTTTCCACTTACAAAAAAGTAAGAGAGTTGGACACAGAAAATCATATATGAAGAATAAGAAAGAGAAAAATGTAGCCCTCTGGAGTCAAATAAAATGACCAAGACGGGAAGCTTTACAAAGCTTTTTCTTCAGTTGAAGCAGAAACCCAGCTGAGTATATTATACGTGCAAGAAATAAGGGCATGAGCAAAATTTTGACAAGCGGGTTGATGGAATAAGATTGGATTTCCACAAAGCATTCAGAACAGATGAGTTTTTGGATGAGCTTGCAGAACAGCCTGATCTTTAAAAGCCTTGTCAGAACGCCAAACGGGGTTGATCACCCACTGAAAAACAACTTTCCAGGATATGGTACTAAAGGCACTGAGAACAAAATCATTCCAAAAAGATTTTAATTAATTTAGCCAGAACAAAGTTAATAATCCATGACGTAAATGTTTATTTCTTTACTAGCTTGTTAAAAATGCTAAATTCTCCCCTATAAAAATTTTACAGCTTGAGGCTGACAGAGATTAGCTTATTTTTCTTCAAAGTCATTAAATAAATAATTAACCAACAATGTCTGGTAAGTTGCCTTGACAACAAAGAATTATTAATATGAGATTGCCCAAGGGAGAATAAGCCAGGGATTTCCAAACTGTGGCGTTAATCAAACTACTTCAAAGCTACGCAAGGACTTGGTGCTGGCAGGCGGTCACTGCCTCTGGTGGATTCATGCAGCCTGACATGGAGCTGGGAGCTACTGCAGCCTCTGGCAACAGGGGTAATTTAGTGATGTATTTCTGTACAGCAAAAGGTCAAAACTATTTTTTACGCAAGAAAAAGGAAACAGAAGATTGGAAGTACCTGAATTGCAGGACCATTAATAACATGTCAGTCATACTTGGAAATTAATATGAGCTGTGTGCCCACAAGGTGTTACGTAAGGCGTTTTGGCAAAGCCTATGGAAAAAAGTGCAGCTATGGAACTCTTCGGATATAACTGCACATGCTAAAGCTTGCTATATTCAACCAATACAAACTTAAAGATAACACAAGACATGCTGGGGGCAGCTAATTTGAGAGACCTGACGTGTGCCCTTCACCTTTCACGATCTTTCATTCCAGTGTGGCTGGACGCAACAGCTATGGAATCAACTTCCAAAAGGCAAACTTTATACCTCCACGCTTCTTTATATCTCTTTCTTGTTCCTTATTTTTTAGAGAAGGAAGTAATGGGCAAAGAATAACATTACTGTTACATTCTCTTAAAGACAGTTTCTAAGGTGGTATAATATTTCTCAAAAATAGAAACTGAGAGCGTTTTGCTTCTCAAAACACACATCTGGGAAGCAGCAGGAAGAGGGTCCTTCCTAAAGGGTTCTTGTCCGTGAAGTTTAGTAATAGGTCATGAGGCTATTCATGCTGGCAAACCAATTACTGTTTCAGCAAACAAGAACTTGCTCAGAGAGGTCTGTCAGAGCCATTCAGATGAGTTTCTGAATTAGATTGTGCATAACCCAGCACAGATAGCAATACCCAAAATCTTGCTGTAATGTAAGGATTGTTTTTCAATGAGTGATTTGTTGGTGCAGGATAGATATTTTTTTTCAATATACTGGAAATTGCTTTGATCCTGTGAAACTAGTTGCCTTTGTTCTTATTACAGCATACCTCAGAGTTACTAACAAAGATCAGAAGCGTTTTTTTCCTTCTAAGCCAAAATAGGCATAGACTTTCCCCTGTGCAAAAAGAATAGACCAGTGCTCAGAACTACTGTGTGTGTGATTGGCATTTCCCAAACTTTGCCACTGCTATGACAGAACCCGAGTTGACAGAGGTTCTCTTCAAGGAGGAAATGTCCGTATCTCACCTCAAAGGACTCCAGTCTCTGCAGCTATGACTTTTTAGTAGGGTGCAAACAAGTAAAATAAACATCCCCATCCATGTTCCTTTTAAAATTTTGACCTCTTCCCGAGAATCTCCCTACCTCTCACTCCTTGATCTGCAGAAGCTCTTTGAAGCCAGCCCAAGTTACGTGCTGAGAAGGACCCCACACCACCTTCCTGACCAAGCTGCAGCAGCCCACGCTGCCAACAGCCCCACTCCCCACGGCATAAAGAAGCTTTTTCTAGATTCATACTAACACACAATACACCTGCTTGCCGACTCACAGGCTCAACCATGGTGTTCACACTCAATCCATTTCAGGTTAAGACTAAATTTGCAATAAAAATGCTCTAATCAAGTTCATCTGCTCAATCTCACTAAAGTTTTCAGTTTTACCCAACAGCTCTAAAGGAAACCAGAAAAACATGGAGTCCCATTGAAAGCCCAAGACCCATTTTCTAAATTATTGCACCATCCTTGGAAATAGAACCTGAAATTATATTTAAATTACTGCAAGAAAAATTCTGATATCTGGGATAAATTGCCAAGAAATCCTGAGATGTTGCTTACACTAAAGTCAAATCTGTTACTGAAATCTGGAACTTGAACTAGCAGTGCATATTTCACACGCTCAGACAATTATCAGCTGCGAGAGACTTCTGAGACTATTGAAATGGGACAGATTGAATACATCAGCTGGATTCAGTCCATTTAACTAAATACGAAATGCTCCACAGCCTGATACCTAACAGAATTCTGTCATCCTCCCAGATTAACTCTTTCACAACAGATGTCTAATGAGCATGACAATAAGCAGTAACATCACAAGACAACAACGGCACAACTTTTTCTTTTTTCAAATAGAAAAAGATTCTTAAGGGAATTAAATATCTCAAATCAGCTCTGAGTTAGTGCAACCACTTGCTAGTACTTTAGGGGTATAACATCATCTTAAAGCACTCAATCCTGGGAAAGAAAATAAATAATTAAATCAGGAAAAGTTAACCGAAGGTTACATGCTTAGATTTATCTATAATAATTTAATTTTTCCTCTCAGGTAATACAGTCACAGCAAACTAGCTCATGTGAAAATCCTAATATGGTCTTTGTTGGGCACAGCTACTGACCTGCAGCATCTGAAGATAACCTTCTTGTGGGTCACACAGCAGTGATGATATTCGGTGGTTGTTCCTCATGCATCTCTGATTGTTGTCCCTTGAGAGAGGGAAAATTTGCCGGATAACTGTCATCCTCCCCAGAGCACTATGTACCAACTCTAATATTTCATTATCAGTGATTTCCTGTGAACGGAGACAGAGTCTTTTAAGAACATGTATTTGTCTAAATATTTTATGTATTCCTTTCACTATTTGATAAATGTTTTTAAACAGACAATAGAGGAAAAGAGTTGCAGTTGCACACGCTTAGACTAGGCCAAAAATTCTTACTTTCCATTTAATAACAATACTGGTATTTTTTTATGCATCATCTGAAACAAAACAGTTTAAATCAATTCCATTTATCTTAGCAATACTACACATACTTCAGAGGTAGTGCCTCAAAGAATAGCACTAAGATGGTCTTACTAGGTTTCTAAGTAAAAAACAGGACCTTCAAAAGAAATTTATATAGAAAGAATTCTGGCTTAGCAGAACAGATCCTCACTGTACCCTCAGAGCAAAACAACAAATGGAAAATGCAACCATCCTTAGGAAATATGGCGCTTGTACCTGAGAACAACATTACAAGAAGTACTTTTCCCATAAGAACAGTAGATCATTTCTGCAGACTAATCCTGATAATGACTTAATGAAGTCTTTTGATCTTATCTGTATTAGGAAATAAAAACCAGAAGGAACTTCATGGAAGGGATTGACACATTTAGGAATGCAAGTTTCTGCACAAAGGATAATACAGAATAAGATACAAGGAGATCTCAAGGACAGGCTGCTCATCTTCCCAGTCTTTGCACTTTCTAAAGCTTCTCTGCAGACCTTCCCATGTCCCTACCTCCTAATCCACCCTGGGGCAGAGCCTGCATCTACTGCCCATCTACTCAACTATATGTTTTACGTATTTTGTATTTTAAAAACCTCCCTTTTTTATCCCGCAATAGTTTGAAAATCATGGTCTTAGCGGATCCTGAGATCCCTACAGTGGTACAGCTTGTGATGGTTATCTCCTGCCAAGAACTGACTGTGAGAAAGGGCAGGCAGCAGCACCACTGACTGCATTCCTTCCCCCAGGCTCCTTCTCCGTAGGGAGCAGCTTTACGTCCCAGCTCCTTACCACTGCCACCAGCAGTGTCTGCATGTCACATCAGCCCATCTCCAGCACACGTTGGCTGCACAGCTGGGCCAGCCCACTGCCAGCCTGCCCAGGGCTGCTCTGAGCCCCTTGCAGAGGAGGGGGCTGCAAAATGTTGCTGTACTTGTCCGGTCAACAGGGCCCACACCACCCTGTGATGTGCCATCAGCCTAGCCCTGCATTTTAACATTCAAGAAAAAAAAATATATTTTGTTTTCTCGCCATTTTCTCTGTCAAGCTGTGAGCGAAATGACCATGGGGTTATTATAATTACTTGTTACGGTTGACTACTACTGTAGCTTTGGCTCAATTTAGTTCTTCTTTGCCGATTTCCCATCATTTTTTAGGAACATGCATTTTTAGCTTTGCAGGTGAAATTCATTGCATTAACGACAGACCAACTGGTGTGGCATGAAAACAGAAAATCAGAAAATAAATATATTCTTATGGAAGCCAAAGATTTTGAGCCTTAATAGAAAATGCTGGGCGGCACCTGTAGCCTTGCAGGGAAACACTGAAGGAGACCCACAAGCTCTAAAGATCCCTCCAGTCTGCTGCCTCGGATTTCTCTTCTGTGGGGCTGAGGGGTGTTAAAGCCACACAGTGTATCTAAGCTGTGGTCTGGGGGCGAGACAATTTTATGGGATATCTTTAACTCATAATCCCCTAGGCCACAACCCTTGGCAGCTAATTCTGAATGGCTGGAAACAGGGAGGGAAAAAAAAGAAAGATCACGAATCATCCAAACCTTCAGTTCACATCACCCATGTTTTGTGTCCTCCCCGAGTGAGGCACAGCCTTTCAAAGATATCTCATACCTTGTGTCAAAATGCCTGACCTGAAACATGTAAGCCTATAGGAAGCAAACCAGAACTGCTTCCTCCGTGGGATTTCCAGAGGTAAGATGGCAGCAGAGATCAATTATGTTAGACACATTAACCCAGGTTCCTCTCCCTTGACAATAGGCCCCAAGTGAGTCCTGAGCATAAAAGCCTAGTCACTGTACAAAGAAGAAATATGGGAGCCTCTGGAGGGAAATTCAGAACCTAAATTGGACTAAATCTGACTCTGAAGTGCCACCCTTTTTCTGCGTGGACAGCCAAAATAGCTAAACCCTTCAATGCCTCAGTTCAGTACATAACACCAAGGGGAACAAAGCTCCTGCATTTTTCTTCAGCTGATGGACATTCATAACGGCAAATGATCCATTCCTTTTAGAGACTGGGTTCCTTTCAAAAAATGTAAAAGCATAGAAAACAAGATGTTGCAATAGCTGGGAACAAAAGGTCTATGTCTGCATTTTTGAGCTGGTGACCTACAAGTCAAAGGTAACTCTAGGCCTTTCCACACCGGTTCACAGGGTGGTACAGGCACAGGGAGCATCGCAGGGCACCCCGGGCAGGTCCAGGAGCAGAACAGCGTGGCTGAGGGCCTGAATTGCAGAGGAGAACGGGTCACCACCATCCTGCACCGGGGCAGCCAGTTAAGGCTTCCCTGGCCAGGGGACTGCACCCTTTGCTCTTGCCTGGCACAGACAGGCTCTGCAGACTCAACTCCAGAAAGCTCATGGTCCTGGCTTAGCAGCACATGAAAACTGAGATGTCACCTGCAGAAAGGTCACCTGCATTCTAAATGTGACTGTGAGGAGATGATCCTTGAGGTCCCTTCCAACCTGGTATTCTATAGCTTTATGAAGCTACTAAAATAGTTCTAAGCCTTGGAATCACAGGGAAAAAATATTTCACATTGATCTTACAATTACAATCCATTAATCTATTGGGTTGTTTTTTTTTTTAAATAATGTGTTTTCTTTCTTGTACATGATATGAAAATTTTCTTTACACTCTGAAACTGACAACTAAGCAAATAATTTAATTTGGTGCTATAGGTGGGGGTTTTTTTCAAACAAATATATCCCACATTTCCAATCTTGTTCTTGGATCATTACACAGCACAAGTCAACACACAGTAATTACTGGTCATACCATGCATGAATCCCGTATTCTAAACAGAGTTTATCAGCTGGCTTGGCCAGGCAAGTGCTCCTTACAAAATTCCATATCACATGCCCAGTTTTTGGCTTACATGATCCCATGATGTTGCTACTGCAACATGGGGTAAATCTTTATTTAATATAGATGGTGGTTTCTGCTTGTTTCAGGGTTATGCTTTAAGGAAGGTTAAAGAGCCTAACTCTCTCTTGCTTGGCACCTTTAATAGCGATTTGCACTCAGGTCGGTAAATATTGAATTTCTTGAATGAGGATGGAGGGAGAGCACTTTACTCAGGGATAAAAGTTGATATCTTATCTAAGTGCTCTTATCTTGGATTTTTCCATTACAACGGGAAACAATTTGGCCATTCCCAATATTTCAGGGTGCACTTAAATATTTTGGGAAGGCAGATATAAGTGTAAGACTGACTATTCATCCAGGCTAGTAGTAGTTCTCCACCCAAATCAACACTGAAAGGATATTCCTTTAAATACTATTTTTTGTTCATGTGGCATATTAATGGCAAAGTTTACTCTTAAAGAATTTGTTGCATTCGTTTATCTATTTATTTGCACATAAATATTGGTCATTTGGGGAATTCATTTATCTATTTATTTATCTGCACACAAAGAACTCCAGTTAGTTTGTAATACCTAGCCATATTGCTCAGGGGAATATTTAAATCTGCTCTAGTTGTGCTCAACTATCATAACACAAATTGCAAAATGAGACAATTATGTTTCACATTACAATCTCTATTTTCCTAGAGGTAATGACAGAAAATTATAAATTTTAATGACATTAATAATTTAAAGAGCCAAGAGATATTTCCAGAAAGCACATCCCTGAGAAAACTGCAGGATTAAACTGAATGACAATGAGGACGAGGATACACATGGAGACAAGCTACAGATTTATTTACAGTGGAATTTTTGCATTAGGATAGATACTGTTTGTTGGGTTATTCTAATTCCCCTCAATGCACTACCTACACCTATAAAGGGACACTTGCTGACTAGTTGAAAATCCAGAAAACATCCCTCAATTAGCTGTTTTCTATAAGGTTCATGACACCTTACCATGCAGATAGATTTATTCAACTGTAACATTATGCTGGCTTCTCTGCACCCCACATGAACAGACACACACACATATACATAAAGGTTAATCCTTTAAGGCAAGGGCACAATCCATTTTTCATAGCACAGAAAACTTTCTAATACAAGTCTGTGTGACCAACTGTCCAACTCTCATCCTCGCTGTCCTCCCACAGATCCAACACTACCTCACTTCTCTTCCTTTTCCCCAATGCTCATAAAAATCTCTACAGGGATGTATTTATAATTTAACTGATTTAGCTCTATTTCTAGAAAGATATAAGGATTCTGCACTGGGTGTCCAGAAGTCTTCCTCGGACTGTAGCAAGAGCCTATACAGTAAAAGATCCTCCGATTTAACAAAATATTATTCCATACTAAAAAGTAATTATCTTAGGGAAAAAAAAAAAGATAAAAAGAAAAGCACACAAAATGATAGTGATCAAAAGCTGAAAAAAAAAAAAAACTAAAAAGAAATCACCATTGGTTTTAATGTAAATTTCACTGATAAAACAACTCATCAAAGCTCATCTAACATTGCTCACAGCTGACTACAACTGTTTCTGTGCAATTCAACAGCATTAGAATCAGGTCAATTCTGAACCCTACAAATTTCTTTGAGCAGGACGCAGGTGCACATGCAGTGCAGTTGCATGCATAAGTGTACTTTTCAAGCATATGTATGAAAATTATATATTTTTGTGAAAATAAATAAATAAAAAATCTGCAGTGTCAAAGATAATAGCCATTTTTGAGACTAGTCGTAAATATAGACTACCTGGAATAAAATTGGAATAAATTGTAATTGTAAATTGTTGAGTTTTACATAGAAATGTGTCATTTGCTATATCTGAAGAAATTTTTCATAGTGTGTTCCTTGTATTTATATTATTTATTTTTTTTTTTTACTTTTTTTTGTCTGTGCATTTTTGTATAATTTGAAAAGATCTTATAATGCTTGCTCTACTTGCATTCATAACTTATCATTAAAAAGTCTGCTTTTTCAAGAAAAAATAAGGCATGGGGAACTGTGAAAGATCTATTAACTTCTTGTTATCAGAGTAAACTCAAGCATCATTACACAGATTGATGCTTTAAAAAAATAATAATCTTTTGGCACTTCCATATGTAGAGAAAGACAGACCAGAATTCCAGTCTATCAGACAGTCCTGGTTCTACCCAAATGAAAATGATGCCATAACAATTTGCACCTGCTTGTGGGTCTAACTATTTATCACCCAAAGTGCATATAACACAGGAATTTCTACAAAAACAGAAAAAGATTTTCCAAAGCAAAGTGAACAATAGACACTGCATTCATAAGAGATCTTCTTCCAAAGTCATAAGTTTCCCCAAGGTTACAAGCCTTGTGCTAGGAAAATACTGTTCATCGTGCATTATCTAACACCTTCCTACACGCAACCCTTGGGAAAAAGTAGTTTTCTGAGATAGACTTTATCTGATAATTACTATTCTATTTTCTGCTCATTTTTCTCAACCTTTAAAAAATATTTTATAGAGGAAAATAAGAAAGAAGTACCCAGATGATATCTGAGAAGCCATTTGATTCTCAAATCAAGAGGATGAGTAACTATGGATATAATGGGCGTGTCTGACACGGTGAAAGGAAATAAAACGATGATTGGCAGAAGCAATGGAGCTGCAGGATAGAAATGGAGAGTAAGAAATATGTCACGCCAGGACGGAGATGATGGGACAGTTTCTCATCCCTCATATAACAAACTGCCTCCTACAGACAGTAGGAGGTGAAGAGAGACCTATGAAAACAGCAGAAAGTAAGAGAATTGAGCTGTAGTCCAGAAAAGTATTTGTTATGCTGTGTGATAGAGAGTGCGGTAATCCTAAAACAAAAAAAACCCAACAGGGTAATAAGAAGTTAATTTTGTGTTAATAACAAATACCCCTTGGTATCTGATCTGATGAGGGTTGATTTGAATCAATGAATATCAATTCAATGGAAAAGAACAAAATTAAACTGTAGTCAAGTAGAAGCTCTAACGTTCAGTTTTCAGACTTACTTTTTACGTCTTACAATTAAATCTATTTTTAAAGCACTGAAAGTGCCCCTAATTCATTACTAGGCATCTCTCTATCAAAACTACATACAACTACAATATACTCCTCTTTTAAATGACTGATATCAAGAAACATGATGCTGGGTTCATGGCTAAGTCATATCACTGACACTACCCCAAGAGCGGATTTGGCTGACAGAATTTAATCAAACGCAATCACTCTAGCTTGCTTCATAGTAGACAGAGAAGTATGGAGTTCCACACTGACTGGAAATCAAGTATGAGTCACAGGGTCCATTAATTTCATGTTTGTCAGCAAAAGTATTGAATAAATTATTTGACCAAAAGTGTATGCAACTGTATAAACTGTATCTGTATAAACTGTGTCTGCCAGACCCATATTGAAAAAAGATATGTGGAAAAACAGAAGGTGCAGATCAGAAAATACCCAGTGGTGTTCATAATACAGTTGTATTTGTCTTTCCAAATTGAGATCTGAAAATATTTAGCAGACTTACATAATGTGAGTAGGATGCTGAAAAACAAAGATAAAAAACAATAGCAGAACCAGGTGTGAAGACAGAGATATGATGAGATGGGAGAAAGTAACCAAGGAAGTTTCTATTCATTATCATATTTAGATCATAAACCATTTCCCAATACTCCATCTAATTTTTACTGCAGAATATTAAATTGCATTTCCTTTATCTTTCTAAAGTAAACGTGATCATATTTTTTCTTTTAATATATCTGTTCTACCCCTATATCCTTGCTCCATCTTCTGAGTTTCATGAGAGACAAACGTAATTCTTTCAACCTTTTCTCATGGATCATATTGTACTGAGCTTTCATCATACTTGGTGCTCTCCTCTGGATTTTCAAAACTGTTCTGCATTCTCTTGTTTGATTTTGAAGTGTCTTGCCCAAAACTTGCAATATTGTTCCAACAAGGCCAAGTTAATGTCAAGTAGAGCAAAATAATTGTCTCCCTTATCTTACAAAGGATGCTTCCAGTAACATATCTGAGGACTAGATTTGCTTGTTTTGCAAAACCACAACAGTACTGATTCATATTTTATTTGTTATCCATAAGGATTTTAAGTTGCTCCTGCGGATGCTCTCCAGCTATACCTCATTTTGTAGCCACACCTGAACTACTCAGCACTTCTTTATATTGAATCTCATTTGATGGAGTGCCCCAGATTTATCTAACTAAACTGGAACTACTACAGTATGTTTTAATGGTCTGCTTACAATTAATAGTTTCAATAAAGGCAACGTCAAGTCAGTAAATATTAAAACCTCATTTTCCACTAAGTATTCACCTTACACTTTCCCTTCTCTTCTGCTATATCTAAACTTCTCTTTTTATGGTCCCTGGTATGAGTCATTCTGCACCTCAGTTTCATTTTTTAATAATTTACTTTATTACACCTTTACACTCCTCCTTAATCCCCTTTTTCACCACTTTTTTATCAGAATTTCTCTCTGATTTCAAGATCTATAAAGATAACCTATTGGAACCATAACAATGCCTTATTATGCCTTCATCTTCACAGAACTCCACAGTTCTTTTGCCATCCTTTACTCACCATATTATCTTTCCAAAGCACTACTAGTTCCCTAAACTTGTAAAGTCGGACAATCTTTTTACTAACATCCATTATCCCTATTCTCCTTTTCTCACTTCTTCCTCTTCAAACAGAGCATGCTACCATCTCACAATCACTTTCACACCAATTATCTTCTGACTTCCTTAGCCCATTCTCCCTTAGCCATAATGAAATCTGAACTGACGGCTGCCTTAACTTTTTTAACATGTGGAGATAAAATTGTCAATCACAGGAAATTGTGACAACTTGTCTGTGTCCCAACATTACTTTTTCAACTTCCAGGGAAACAGAAGTCCTCCATTATTTCCATTTCTTGTCTTTGGGGCACTTCTGTCAAAAACACTTTTTCAAAAAAAGTCTTCCTCAGTATATGCCTTTTCTGTATTTCCATGCAGCTATTCCACAAGTGTGACCCTCACCTCTTCTTAGCTTCAGAGCCAGTATGTATGGTTTGGACATGCAACACTAGGCTGTCCTCTCTTCATTTCTACCTGTCCTTTGTGAAAAATTATCTGCTGTCTCAATCAGTAGCCTTGTGCTTTGTCCTACCATGTCTTAAAACTTTCAATTAAACTTTTGAGTAGTGATGAAAGTTTGTTGAAAAAGAAATTAAAAGAAGGATGAGATAACCATGAAACAACTCATTTGAGTTATCAGTCAAATTCAGTATCCATTCAATTTCCATGAAGAGTAGTTGATTACTTTGTGTACTTTACCAATTTCCATGTTAAAATAATGAATGTTCAGAAACTTGGAATTAGAATTAAATATATTGATCTAAGGGAATATAAAACTGTGTTTAATTTGGCTTTTTTAATCCAAAATTCCAGTTTTGCAGAAAAATTTCTTTTATCTTTTCTCTCCACTTGGAATGGAGAACATTTCAAAACCACAAAGTGTCCCACAAAATGGGAAACATGGTTTCTAGTGCTATTTATACCCCTAGACCTTTACCCCTAGCTGCTGTTAATAAAAAAGCAGACACAGACTCCTAGAGCATTGCTCCTAGTACGACCTCGTACAAATTCAGTTTCAAGTATTGCTCTTGTGCATCTCCCACAGACATATGCCCTGGGCAATGCACAGCATTTTCTCTGAGCAGGCAGAAAAAGAGAAAGGGAGAACAAAAAATGTCAGGAGGAACCAACAGAGATGCTTGATGTCAGGCACCAAAGAGAAAGAAATGTAAGAGAAAAATAAAAATAATAAGAAAAAAAACAGCCAAAAAGAGAGGAAAGAATAAATATCCAAAAAAGGGGAAGGCATCTACAACTCTGCCAGTCATGGCACAAGAAGCAGTAGCCCACATCTAGCAAAGCTGGTAGGTTACTTCATCAGCACTGAAAGGCATAAACAGCTAAGGTACAAACAGAACACCAGATATACTCTAACGGATCTTCTTTAGGAACAAAAATTGCTGGTCACTGACAATTCCCAGCACAGTCAGTGGGTAATAAAATGTTTTGGACTATTTTGAGACAAAGCTAAGCATGGACTTCATTGTTCTGAGGAGTTGTTTGCTTTTTCAAGCATTTATACAGAAATCACAGATATTCTTGCGTATAAAAAGCTACGTGGCATACTTAACCCAGAATTCAGGTAGAATTGCTACCTAAATGAAGGAATGATTTAGTATTTCTAGATGAATAAAAGTGAAGATGATTAAATATAAATCTAAAAATGGAACAGTGGTTAGAAATACATTTCTTTTTTCCCCTCAAATCTCCATTACTTTTGACAGCTCTGCAAGTTTGAAACATAAAATGTCTGAAATGAGAAAAGCAGACATACTTACAAATATATATTTTTAAAACAGTAAGGTTTTTATGACTTTGGCTTCACAGAGGACATTATGAGGGCATCATACTGCCTGTGAAGACCCAATCCTGTGTATTCTCTTATCCTGAAAGACTTGCTGTGTAATGTTTCAGCCTTCCAACCCCATACAACGAATCCAGCTCCCAATTCACTAGCTTTTTCTACAGATGATAGAGTCCTTTTGCACCTCCAATGGCATCCAAACTGAATAGATACCTCAGCAGAGACTCGGGTTATTGGAAACTAACAAATGCATGATCTTGACAGTACAGCTCTGTAATTTAAGACCAACTCTTATATTCCACAATTGTTCATTTTCTGTGCAACAAGCTTACCAGCTATACAGTTTTAAGTTAGCTCATCACAATCTTGGTAGTGTTGCTTACCTAAAAGAATTGAAGTGATAAAATATGTTCAAACTCCAAAACTTAATATCCTGCTGTATGGGACAGAAGCCCAAGGGAAAAAAAAAAACAAACCCAAATATTTATTGGGTTGGCAATACAGAGAGAGTAGAGTATATTTAATTCAAGTAAGACAATAATAAAATCTCTTATTGAAATAATACTGTGCTATATAGTCATTCTCACTATAGCAAGGTAAGTCCAAGTTTCAGTTCCTCATTGGCTACAGGAGAGGTAGGAAACAGGGCAGATTGTGGCAAGGTGCTCAAGATCAGTAGAAATCAGTAGTCTGCCCTGTACCGGGCGCTTAAATGGTTCCCTGAAGTCAGAAAGGTCTAAAGAGCCTGTTTACAATCCAACGCTCTTTGTGCAAGGAAACTCAATGGAAATAATGTCACTGTGTTCCCACTACTGCCCCCTCAGATCAGTTAGCCCTATACCTCTCTGTCCTTGCAAATGGGATCAGTAGGTCACACAGACCATAGGGTGAACAAAAAGGTGTAGGATGCTCAATCTGCCTGGGAGAAAAAAAGGACTAAGTATTTAGTCCATTTACAGAATGGACTACATCTGGTTTGCCACTGTGTGGAATTACAACTAAAAGAGATGATTTGACTGTTGGGAATTAAAAGCTAATTCCATTCTGCGAATCACAGCACCAATCAATATCCAGTCAAAGAATAACATATTTTCCCTCAAGTATCCATGCAGTTCATGCTGATACCAACTGGAAATACATATGTAGAAAGCATAATCAGTCTGTCCTCTTGCTAGCATGGAGGTACGCACACTATTAAAGGATCCTCTATCTTTCTAAAAATATATCCATGGATGCTTAACGTATCTTCTTTTCACAGTAGCTTTAAGGACACAAAGACCAGCATTTTTTTGTTAAGAAAAAAACCCTATAATCTAGACGTTTTCTCTTCTTTTTGCCTGCAAAGAATTCTCCAAAGTTTCATGAATTTGGAGTTTCTGTAACTGTCTGAATTTAATTACATTTTGACATATTTATAAGTATGTGAACTAATATTTTTCACTAAAATGTTATACTTTAGATTTACATTTTGTTTCCCTACACAGTGTCTAGCCATAAAACAGAAAAAATAAAAGTTCCCAAAATAAAAGTAGAATTGACACCCTGTGCGATGTGTTTGTGTATGTACGCACATGTTCGTGCATGAGTGCTGAAGGGATTTTTTTGTATTGCAGAGTCAGGTTTCATGAAGTGAGTTTTAACATTAAAAATAACAGCAGCAATAACAAATTCACAAACGCTCCCTCTCTATAAATGTTTAAAGAAATACGCACTGCATTATCTTTATGTGAATATAAAGACTGACTCTCCAGGCATCTTGCTGATATTTTGTAGTGGGTCATTACCGCAGCTGACAAATCAGGAGGTATTTAAATGTAACAAGGACTAGAAAGAATTTATAAAACCTTTATAAGCAGAAATTTCACTCACATCCCATAGCCCCTATTTAATTACCTAGCCTTTCTAATGCCACACAATACAATTTATAGTTACTATTAAAAGTACCCTATCCAAAATTATTAGCTAGGTGCAAAGAAAAAATGAGAAATTAACAAAGGAATTGGTTACTAAATTTGAGGCTATGCATTTATCATATAAAAATAAAACAGTCAACAAGTTTCTTTTTAACTTAGATACATTACTATCTTTTAATGAATCATCATTAAAACCAGAAATATACAAAATGGCGCCACTTATCCTGAACAATCAGTGATTTATAAATTACTATATATAGTACAACATATTTCAAGCTTTCCATTGCTTTTTAAATAAGCGTCTGTACTGATTCCCATTAGAGCATCATGGTACTAAGGTAATATAAATAACTGTAGTAGTAGGACAAGATACCATTTGCTGCAGAGAGGAAATGCCATATTTTAAAACTATGCTATCCTGGACCTTGGCCAAAAGACCAACACAATTTTGCACTAAAGAACACATGCATATCATGTAAACCCATATTCGAACGAGCTAAGCCTGCAACTAACCTCAGCACTCTTTTACCTCCTGGTATTTGAGAGCAGGCTTTCATAGCACTGAAAGGTGAGATTCTGGCAGATATAGATGCATGTATTTGAGGTTTCTTTTGAGATATTCTCTGCTTCCTAAATAGCCAAGAAGCAGGGTTAACATGAAGGTAAAAATATAGTCTCCCAGTTGCTGTGGGGTATATTGAAAGCTTCGTTTTGACCTTTGGTATTGAATTTATGCCAATTCAATTGACAGATAAGCAACGACACCGCAGAGTTTGCATCTTGTACCATTCAAAAAGCAAAAATACTAAGTGTATGCTCAGTTTGATGTGTCAAAACTTATGAAACAAAAGACAGTGATGAGTGAATGTACTAAGCTATGTTGTCTCTTTTGACTTTCTTACCTCATTTACATAGACCCAGTGACTATCCTTTGATGCAAGGTTGGTTTCCACAGCCTACAAAAATAAAAAGAAATATAACAATAAAAATAAATAAAACATGTGAAACATATCCCAGAGAGAATTTACATTAAAAGGTACTATAAAGCTCATTTTGATTGCTTTCGTTGCTATTGGCATCGTTTCTGTCCAGTTCTTTTCACCTCTTCCACTGCTGCTTCATGGAATGGTATCTTACCCGTGGTAGTCACATTTCTCTGACTCCAGTGTCTAAACTACAGTAGCCCGTACCATGAAGATATTCCCTAGATGTACCACAAAAGCATAATGGAGCAGGGTGGTACATCAACATGATAAGGGTTCCTATGATGAACAACTACACATAGAATATGCAGTTCACGAGATTTAACTTCTGTATGATAACGCATCCTAGTAGGCTAGGTTTCTTTTCAACATGCCTCTCAAAATATACTGCCTCTGCTTCATTAGAAGTCTGATAGTTTAACTGTTAGCTAACCTAGTTAATAAAAAACACCACTCAGACTCTCAAGTGAAGTTCATATGAGTCATCCTCTCTTCAGATTTCCATAAGACCCAAAAGAAAGTTATGATTTGCATGAACACTTTTTCTGGCTTCCCGGTGTGGACTTGGATAATCACTGAGTATTATAAAGAAACAGCTCATCTCATCAGACAGCATGTTTATCTGTACTCATATAACCCTCATGCTTCAGTAAGATTCAAAAATTGGGAAAGACTGCTAGCACAAACAGTAGTTTGAGTAGTACTGAGGACCTCAGTGGAAGGATTTGGCAATATACATAGAAGTTTCTAACTGCCCCCTTTGTTTGACATAGTTAAGCTTACTTCAAGATATTTTATAGTCTAATAAAGCAATATCAAGCATCAAGAGGTGTATACTACAGTGATAATGATATTGCTAATGTCCTGCTTAACACACAGTTAAACAACCACCATGGATTCACCTCACCGAATAAAACAGGACAGTCCCAGCACACACATGTATTTCAGGAGGCAGTTCATTACACAAAGTTCTGAGTGTCCCTGCCTTCAACCACTTATTTCCTCTGTGCCAATATGACCCCATTTATTGAACAGATATTGTTATCGCTGTGTTATAAATGGCCCTATGAATCACTGAAGTGAACCTGGTTAAAAAAAACAAATACAGATGAACAAAATCCTTCTAGTTACTGATTTTTAACTTGGATAATTTTGGCATTCTGTTTGTTGTGTGTGGCCTCAAAAAGAACTGCGCCAGAGCAGGGAAGCTCTGTAGACTGCGGCACTTGGCTGGGCAGGAACATCATCAACCACCTTCCTCTCCAGAACACATTTGCATAATAAGCCTCTCAGATATTTAGCGTCAGATGGGATGAATCACCTTCTTCCACGACACTGACTACAGATGACTGGCTTAGAATAAACGCCCACAACTTACAAGGCTGCGGTGAAATGACAAGATATCCATCCTTAATATAGGCAAAGGAAGTGCTGGTACCTGAGCCTAGCAATAAACAAACCTAAAACTGGCTAAGTTGCCAACATCAATATTTTTAACATTATTCTTAGTTTATATTGTGTTAATAGAAAAAAAAAAAAGAAAGGAAGAAAGAAGTAAAAATTAAGTAACTGTGTTTTAAAACTTTACTCATTTGTGCAGTCTACATAAACCTAAGAGAAAATTGTGGGCAACACAGATACCTTAATCTATTTCTCATGTCCTCAAGGTGAAATACTCCTTTAAAGAGACAAAAATCCCCAAAGAGAAGCCACAAAGAAGTTGAAAGAGAAAAATCAACACAGACAGGGCACAGTACTTCTCATCATCATCATAAACAGCTTTATGGGAAATTAACTATCCCTGGTGTCAAAGCAGAGGAGAACCACTAGAGACAACATTTCTGACAAGTTAATCCTCTCCTAGGCACGCAGTGAAAAATTGTCTCCCTTGGTAGTTGTCTCCCTCGCATTTCTTTTAAGCTGGCAGGAAAATTAAACTGACCACCTAATTGAGGAATCACAGCTATTATGAAAGTTAGCAGTAATGCAAGAGCGGGCAAAAACTTGTAGATTTTCTTCCTATTCACCCCTCCAACATATTCAGACAAAGCCAAAATAGCCAGGTGCTGTAACATATAGAAGAAAAGCAAAGCGCTGCCAACATTAGCAAAGCAGAACTAAATAATGCTCAGGTGCAGAGTTATTGCATTGGCTACATTTTGTGATTTATCTGCAACAGTGAGCAATTTGTATGAATAAATGCTAAGTCTGGGGAGCCGCAAGTGCCAGGGAATTTGAAATGAATTATTGTAACTCATTCTTCTGGGTTCACATATCTGGGCCAAAGTTTTTAAAATGAGGTACCTAAATTTAGGTTGCTAAGAGTTTATCTTTAGTCATCAGAGTGCTAGACCATTTAGCACCTCCTACAGAAGTCAATGGCTCTGCACTCTAAAAGCCTGAAATGTATTCAGAAACATCGTTTCATGTAGCCAAGTTTAAATATCTATAAATATCTTCTGTTTAGAGCTGCAACACAAAGCACGAAGCATTATTCTGAAGTCATATATGTTCAGAGGAAGCAGAAACTTCTTGCATTCTGTGATTCAGTTTTTGCACCACCTTTGCTGTCCTGAAGAATCCTAAAAGGAACTACTGAAAGTCACATCATCACCTAATGGCACTTGTGCCTTGGGAGTGCATTGCTAGAGGCTCATGGAAGTGAAGTAGTGTGAAGAGCAAGGTCCTGGAGACCTGTGATATCATAAGTAAATTCTCAGAATAAAAAAGAAATTAGATATGTTTGTAACATATGGAGCTTCTTTAAAGAGGAAAAAGTATCAGCAGAAGGATCTATTGCAGCCTATTTCATAAATGAACCCTCTATTAAAGAAAGTAAGATCAGAATTTGAGTTATCATTGTGGCTGAGGAAAAGCTCTGCCATCTAGTTATGGCCAGATTCATGTGCTAAAATACGTTACAAGAGGTTTTTTTGTGGAAAAATTATTAGTACATGTGCAAAAACTCCTAGTTCTTTCTATACACTTTATGTATACATGTATACAGGATCTAGTTGACACTTGGGAGTAATGCCTCACAACATTTCTATCAAATAGAAAATCTGTTTTTGAGATAAACAGTGCACTAGAAATTAAAGAGCATCCATCATTCCTTTATTTCCTCTTAGAGTAGCAAACAGCTTCTGCAAATTTGAAAAAAAGAGGGGGGGTTGGTAGTGTATGCCCTTCCTTCTTCCCCAACTACATTTCAACAGCCAAATGTTAAAATGCAGAACCCAAACAAGAGAATTATAATTCTGTAAGTGGGTCACTTCAGGCCAGACTGGGAAGAGGGAAAGGGGAGCAGTGAATGTAGAAAACTGTTTTATAATGTTTCGGTAGGAAGCATTTGCAATAGAAATGAAATAGGGAGACACTGAAACTCAAAATATGAGCGTTAAGATTTCAGATCTCATACCGACAATGATAAAAGAAAAGATACTTCATGAAAAATGATCAAAGGTATTTTCATGTATATAGCTTTGTTTACTTTTAAATGTATAATTTTAAAAAATTTACTGCCAATAATCCATGACAACATTATTTTATTGGAATATAGTGGAGAAAAAATATTTACATGCCTTTATGAATAAGTAACTTGGTTCATTATTTTATCTAATGGCAGTTGCAGGATTAAAAGGAGAAGTTAGGAAAGTAAGCAATAAAAACTGCTATGTTCAGAAATAAAGCAATTTTGCAGAAAAAAACCCAAACCGAACCAAAACACACACACACAAAGAAAAACCCAGAACAGAAACAATCCTTTCCCAACCTTCTCAAAAAATCAGAAACTGAAAACATTTCCAAGAGTTTAATGGCTGGCTAGTAATAGGGAAGGTTCTTTTCCATAATACTTGGCTGCTTTGCCAGGGTCAGCACCTTGGTATGAACAGCAAAAGGCAGGCTGTGTAGAAAGGAATGTAGGGATGAGCGGCTGGACACAACTTAGGGAGAAGGTGGTGGGTGTTCAAACAGACATTGGGCAGACTGCATCCCAGTGACAGCAGGATGTGCTGAAGAGTTTAGGCTTACATGCATCTGTGTTACAGTTACAAACCTGTTGTCCCCTTACTGTGTACCCAGGGGGACAGGCAGTGGGAATGTCTGGAAGCACCATAATCAACCCCGGGATCCTAGAAGGAAATGTCTTGCAGATGGCAAGCACAGATGGTCCTGTTGCATCTACATTTTTGGAAACAAGGGCTGCCACCCTGAAATCCGTGATATAAAAGAGCCATCAGAGTGTTTTGCCAAAAAGGAATATCAAAGTAGTAAAGGGTATTACTTGCACATCCTTTACCTTAATAGTAAGGATAAAGAACACCATAGCTTTCCGGAGAAAAATGAATGAAAGGGTAAACTGGGAAGTTCACAGTTAGAATATAATTTGGAAAGAGTGTGCTAAGAGATGCCAAAAGATCACAAAACCAAAGTTGTTGCCAACCAATGACTAATTACAGCTGGCAGCAGAGAACAGATACACCTGCAAGGTGATGAGGGCTCCGTGGAGGCACCAGTAGACACAACCCAACCATCTCAAGACCACAGCACCAGAAACCAGGCCCCGTTACAAAGC
This sequence comes from Calidris pugnax, assembly GCF_001431845.1. NCBI lineage: Eukaryota > Metazoa > Chordata > Aves > Charadriiformes > Scolopacidae > Calidris > Calidris pugnax. Next base: position 3,613,550 of record NW_015090828.1, on the reverse strand, counting down.
TCCTCCTACACAGCTGTCTTCTGGCTTGCAGTGCCATGACAGACCCCTGCCAACCAGACAGACTGCCAAGGGCCAGCCCTCAGAATGCTTACAGCAGAAAACCAGGCACAAAGAATGCTCAGCAGAGAGGATCTGAGGAAAAAGCCTGCTGGAGACCTGGGTCTTTTCAGAGACCAGCATGGTGGGGAATGATATTAGGAAATACTCAAGGTCAGCTTTACTACTATGAAATAAGTAAAAAAAAAAAATATAAAAATTATATGCCTTCATCACAGGCAAATATCACAAATCTCTGCTTCTTCTGAGGTCATTTGTCATCTTTCCCTTCATATTTCTAAAGCAACCAGTGTGGCAATGACAGATAAACCACTTTTTTTTTTTTTTTTTTTTTTTTCTTCTTTTTGTTCTTCATAATGAAGGCATAAGAAAAGAAGGGTCTGGTGAAGTAATCATGTCTAAATCTCAGCTCTTTACAAATCTTTCATGAGGGATCAGTCACAGCCCTTACAATTCATTACTTGCTCACTTTACATTTGTCACTGGACAGGTTTCAAAATAAAACAGTTTCCAGCTCCTATTGTCCCAAGCAAGGTTCAAGCCAGTGGCCTGCTTCCAAAGACAGCTTTTTTAGTTTCCCCCTTCACATCCTTGAAGAAATTATTTAATTACTGTCTTTTCTTCCTCTCCCCCAAAAAAGGAAAAATTTTTCAGAACCATTTTGAAATCTGTTACAGTAAAACAGCAATGGGAAAACAGTCCCTACCTTCCTTCCATCATCTTGTAAGCCTGAGCCAACCCTAGCTCCAGCTGCTGACTTTCATTAAAGGAAATGGACTTATATTTTTTAAAATGGCTTTGCTCTTTATTTAAATGTCCAGAAAACATCGTAGGAATCAGGGTACTGGTTTAGATCCCAAATAGGAGATACAGACCACCTTTCCAATGCAATACACCTGACAGTAATTAATTGGATACTATCAAAGTGCACCTGTTTATCTGAGCAAGCTTTGTTTATGTCAAATAAGTTAAGACAGAAGATATGAAAACGTCAATTCTGGTAGAGCAGATGGGTTCAGTCTATATCCCTAGATACTTGATTTATACTTAGAAACTCCTTCAATTAAAATAGTGCAGTTCACATCCAGGAGTGACTTGCATAGGTAATAATACTTCACAGAAAAACAAATTCTCAGTATCAGTTACTGAGATTCTTGCAATTCATTAGAACTTTTCTTTCCTTTGCATTTAAAATAAATACCTCTTGGCTCAGTATCTCCAAAACAGCATAAATCCTATAGTGTTTAATAGATTAAAAATAAATAAGCATTACTAGCCACAATAAAAAAATTAAAAATAATTTTTAAAAAGCCAGTCTAGTCTAATGTCCTTATAATACTTATAGTGTACTAAAGAATACTGCAAACTGATATTGTTTCTAAAGTTTAATTGGTAACATAACTATTAGTACAGGGATTAAAACAGAATTTTCCAGGCTACAGTACAACATTCCATCTCTAGATGAAAAGTCATAAAACTAAGACTTTTTGGACCAAGAATCTTGAAGAGAAATAATTCAGTTGCAGTCAACTGGATCAGGACTGTAAGTTTACTTTTCTCATTTAATAAAAGTTAATTAAAATTTCTAAATGCCATTTTAAAGTGAAATACTAAATTCTTCCTTCTCTAAATGGTAAAATGGGAATTTAAAGAGGTTTCATGACATACTTTTTCAGATCAGAAAATTCACTGAGACTGACCCTTTCCTACGGAACATAATTTTTCATGAAGAATTTGTACTTCTAATAAAAAAGGTTTTGACAGAATTTCTGTACTCTTCCCTTTTCTGAACATCTTCCTAGAAATGTGCACATACGCCCTTTTTAAAAAACACTTAGCAGGCTCACTGGTCTTGTCTTTCAGTGATCACCACCTCATGTCAATGATAAGAGTTAATTTCCCTACACTTACAACAGAAGATGTCAATTCAGAATCTCAGTACATATTAACTTTGTCCAAGTGATTAATGAACCACCAACATAACATGCTTATAACAATCACATTTCTTGGTAATTCGGTGTGTGTGTTACTTCACTCTTGGTCTACACTAAATAAATATATTACTAAAAAAAGCCTCACTTCTTTTTTTTTTTTTTCAATTTATCATGCACTGTTTCATGAAAACATGAAGCCTGGTATTTCCTTATTACTCTTCTGCAGAACTGCATTGCTAAGAAAAGCTATTTCCCTCACTGGTACTGACAAAGTACAAATAATTACTGAAAGGCTGTAATGAGTTTGGATGATATTTTAACTATTCTGGGTTTCTCCAGTAGTATAAGTTTAGAAACCTGTCATATTCAGCTTGTCATATTCCCATAACAGATAGTCCAGGACAATCATATAGATCTCTATATTCTCCCACCCAGATGTCTTGTCATTAGTCTTAGATAGCTATCCAGTGTTCTTATTCCCCACAAACTCTGTAATATTTCATTTATGGTCACTGTCCAAAACAGTGGTATGAGATGGTCCTTTCTTGAGTTCTGTATCAATTCCTCCACAAGCTAAAAAGCTAAATATCTCAAGTTAAAAAATGGAAAAAAAAAAAAAAAAAAAAAAAAAAAAGAGGAGGAAGAAAGAGGAAGAGGAAGAGGAAAAGACTAAAAAGAAAAAAACATTCCAGAGAAAATCCTCAAATACCATCAACAACAGAGCTCCATTTTCACTTGCTAATAAGACATTTCACACGTATAGGAGTAAATATGACCCGAAACTTCTCCAGCTTTTAGCACACACCCCTACAGTTGATGAATGCTAATTAGAAGGTGTACATGACATTTTTGCATGATATGATTTGATAATAACCCAAACTTAAATATACTAATAATATAATTTAAATTTTTTACTGTACTAGTTTCCTGTTACTTAGGTCATAGACGTTCAAAAAAATCACAACTACACTGAAGAAAACCAACATAAAAGCTTAATGTTAATAAAGAGAAACACTGAAGATGAAGAAAATTATAAGGAAGAGTAGGAAAAGAGCAATTATACACTGCAGTTTCTCCTGGCTACATGGCTGTGATGTTCTTGAGTATCTACTGTAATATATGTGGCATTGCCTATTGTTTTAGCCTTAATCATTTCAATGTAATGCCTTGAGATTTCGGTTTAATCTTATTCCCATTTTATAGGTAACGCTTATTATATTCAATCTCTGTTGCCATTCCATTTAATGCATATTCCACTGAATGATGCATAAAAGTAAAGTACTATATATGGAACTCTTCCAAAAGCATTCAGTAAGAATTTACTTTTCAAAGCTCAAATGTCACATACTATTTATAAATGTGGCAACTGTTGACCATTCAACTACGTCGCACAGTGGGGACACCAGATAATTGCACAGCTGTCAGAAGGCAACATTTTCATAAGGGCATAAATCTAATGTTAACTAAAGAACATAACCTCTCAGAAATCTCATACTTTAAATTTTACCAAAGCCTCACTCTGAGTTGACTTTGAAGACCCAATGAAATCTTTGAAAAGAATAACTAGTTTTGCTTAGACACTGAATTTCTTTTTGAAGATGACAATTTTGTACATCTATATTCTATTAAAAAGTCTCAGCTTTTCAGAGATAATTTTGTAATGCTTTGTTCCCCTGAGACAAACTAAAATTCATCAGAATTGGCCAGCATCTGGATCTTGGGGTTTTTTTTGTTGGTTTGCTTTGGTTCTCCTGCTTCTCATTAAGAGAAAAAATCACCACTGAAACAATTTAGCAGTTTAAGTTTTCTGTTTGTTTGGAATGTCTACATGGGGGATATAAGTATGAAGGTTGAAAATGCCTTTTAAACTTATTTTCAGCATGGATGATTGCTCTCTATTGTCATAACAAGCAGCCATTCCACTCAGACTATAACACGTCAGCTTGCACCACCAATCACATACCCTGTGCTTTCTCAGCTCTGCTCAGAAGAAATAGCTTAAGCTCCAACTTCAGCTTGCACTGTAAGTTCAATACAACTTTTTAGAGTTTGCACAATTTTTTCCAGAGTTCGATATTTTTGTAGGTATGAAACAGCAGATGGTAACTATATCATTAAAGAAAGATGCAAACTTCTTAGATTTCTAACACACAGACAACACCAAACCATGAAAACACAACTTATACATTTCTAATTTTCTCTTATAATGGAGGGTGCTTTGTCTTTACAGTGTGATAGCTGAAGCTCCCAGAATCACGTATCACATAAATTCTGAACTGAGAGAACCACCTATAAGCTGAAGAGACCACTTTTTGATTTCCCTGAACTAATGGTTTAATACTGATTTATTGCCTCTGGCACAAAGCTGCCCATCACGTTGCAAGACTGTTATTTTACAGAGGTTATGGGTTTTTAAACTCTAGGAACTGGGAAAAGTATAGCCACATCAAAGGTCACCCTGTCCGTTAGCCATGTTTTAATCTATTCACGCAAAAGCAATCTCTTCTCTTAAATTTGTTAAAAATCTTGTCTGATTTTAAAGGAAAGAAGATGACACTAATCTTACCTCAGCCTCAAATATAATCACTTTCAAACCCATCCTTTTCTGCCTACAGCACTCTTATTTTAAATTGCAAAATAAATACATAAATAACGCAAAATCCTTACAGGTCTGAGGATGTCAGTGACTTCTTGTCAGTGATAGTGCATTTTACATGCACAAACAGTGCCACAGGCTGTGAGCACTAAAGAACACCTTAAAGATCACCTTAACCATCTCAAACCAGAAGACTCTTCCTGATCAGCTCTGCCAAGAGGAAAGAATATTTGTTTGTCTTTACACTGCACAAGCATACTTGGCTTCTGTGTACTTGTCAAGTGATAGCTCTTTCAGGCTGCTCTAATAGGGTAGAAACCCTTGGGGAGCAGTAATGGTGGTGATGGAAAGACTAACTCTCCATTTGTACATTCACAGTCGCAATAACTTTATGCAAAGCCTCACAGGCTACGTAAAGGTAAGGAAAGGGAGCAGTCACCTAGCACTGATTACATACGTAGCACACACCAATGACAAACAGGCACAGAGAAGGGAGCAGTCACCTAGCACTGATTACATACATAGCACATACCAATGACAAACAGGCACAGAGTTCACTTTTTGATTACAGATTTTTCTTCCAAGTAGGTGTTCAAATATTCACCATTTGGGTCAAAACTCAGGATGCCTTGCACCCACACTTTCTCAAAGCTTGCAGAGATGCACTAGAACCCCCGTGGTTATCTCATTACTGACAGTCTTTATCAGCTTTATGTTTGGCAGCAAGAATGATATTAAAAATATATGGGGCATGAGCAGATTTGACTGGAAAACATACTTACTTTTCCTTAAATGCATACAGTTATTCAGAGGAGCACGGCAAAGTTATTAATTTTAAAATACATATTTCATCCTTTCAAACAATTTCCACTTGATCTAACTAACACAAGCTCACATAGTGTTTGCAAAGTTCTAGACAAATGAGAATGAACCTTTCTACATTGTCTGGAGCAACAGCTTATCTCCTGACTCCAGGGAAACCAGCATTCATTACAGATTATGTCTTGATGCTGTTCTTGAAACCAAATCGGTTTTAGCATTTTAACTACTATAATTTCTTCCCATTGTTTCTGAGGTAGAATTTAGGCAAAAACCAGATCTGTATTAGAATCTCCATGTACCTGAACTTCCATACAAATCCAGAGGAAGAAAAAAGGGAAACTAATAGGGTTTTAATTTTAAATTCTGAGCTCATTTGACTTGTGATATGCTGTCCTTACCACTGATTCCTATTATTTCATCCATGCAGGTATGAAAGGATTCACAAGGGAAACTTCCATTATGTCTAATTAAAGCCTACACTTCAATGACAATAAATAAAGTATACTTTGTGGTATATCCTTCATGCAGAATGATTTCTATAGAGGGCCACGAGTCTATGTTTTAAGCCTCTCGTGACCAGCTGAGAGGGAAAAAAAACAACAGTCTCCAAATATTATGGGACGAACAGAGTTTTTAAATTAACCATTGTATTTGTGACAAACGATGACTAGAATACTGCTTCAATGCATATCCCATGAAAAGAGGGGACCATTTTCAGACTAATATAGGAAAGCATCCAACAAATGTTAATTGATTTTTCTGAAGATAAAGTGAAAGCAGCATGTTGTGTAATAATACAACAAATAGTGCCAAACAGGGAATTTGGCATGAAATTTGTCCTCGAGTGAAAATCCATGGCAGATGGAAAGAAGAACCAAGTCTGTTAGGTGACGATAGCTTTGTTCATAAAGTCTGTGGGGTGGTGAAATTTCCCAGTTTGCAGAATCTACTTGGGCACACTGAAGTTTTGAGTAAGACAAAGGTAAAACTGCAGGTATCTTTGGCTATGGTTGATGAGCAGTTTAAATGTAAAACTTCAAAAAAACCCAACATATTACCTAGCGAAAATTTAAAAAGACAGTATCTTGGAAAGTCAATAAGCAGGTCTCAAAATGGGAAGTTTGTTAGAGTTAAATGTAACAATAAAGAGAGAAGGAAAAAAGACAACATTGGAATGCACAATATTTTTATATCAGGTCTACACCTGGTTTTATAGGAGTCTCAAAAGAATGTGACAATAAACATTATTATCTGAAAAAAATGAATAAAGACACATCCTTAAGTGCTTACCTGATAGGAACATAATGCTATCACCTGACAGAAATCATAGAAGAGAAGAACTAAGGACTAGCAATGCATCTGGAGACAATTCAGAAATGTTTTGAAGTAAACACAGAGGAAAGAAGAGAAAATATTAATTTGACATGATGTGAGTTATAAATACCTGCAAACAGAAAGACTAGGAGCATGTGAGCACAAAGACAAGACAGAGGAGTGATCAACTATGTCAAGACAAAGTGTTGGTAACAAGGCAAGACAGCTGCACAGGGACATAAATGCTGCATAGAACAAACAGACAAGCAAAGACCAGATGAACCACACAAGCACAGAGGAAGATAAAATCCAAGGGCTGAAACCTATGGGTGGTGAGAACAACATATAGAAGATTAAAAAACATAAATGAAAGAGAGGGGAAAGGGGACAGGGAAGGTAGGAAGTAACCACAAAACAGATGAAATAAAATTGAGAATACTAGAAATTCACACCATCCCAGGAACTGCTGAATTTCATGAGGGACAAATTGACTGGCCTGTCATCAGAGAGCACAGAAGAAAGAGGTCAGCAAGCTAAGACAAGAGTCAGCCTTGAGGCAGATAAGAAATAAGAAAGAACAATAAAAAAAAATATTCTTTGTTCACTTAGGTCAGGTGTCATTGTAAGGTTACTGTTTGATAAAGTAATATTTATACACAGAGAGATGCACAGTGCAAATCAAAGTAGAACATAGCTAATGAAGATGAACAGACAGAAAAAAAAGACTTGTGGTAAAAAGAAACAGTAAGTGTAACCACTGAAAAGTATTCTCATTAAAATGGACCTTTCTTAGGTGATCCTTTCAGATAATACTTTCAGCGCTGGCCTTGAGGGGCTCAAGTCTGAAACTACTAGAAGAAAATTAAATATTGAAGAGCACACAGGACTCACAATCTTTAAAACGCATTTAATTTGTGAAACTATAAAAAAAAATGTTAATGAGGGTATAGTAACAGATATGTCCAAACAGAGATGGAAGTGCAAGATGCGAAAGTATCAATAAGAAAAATACAAATATGATTAGAGTCAGAAATGGAATTATATTTATAGCAAGATGACAGACAACAAAGAAATAAATAGGAACATCATGGTAAAACAGACTGAATCTATGTAATGTGGGGGAAGTAAAATAAAGGAAAGAAAGAATTCCTGGGATAATGGCCCTACAATCAAAGTTGACTATAGAAGAATAGCACCTATTTAAAAGTTCTGCAGGGGTGGTGTGCATTTAATAGATTTTAACATCTTAAGTCAGAGGAAAAGAAAATAATTTATTTTGTTGGATAGCATAATCATGAATTAAATGAAGCAAGGTACAGACAAGGTTCCTAGCTTTATAATCAAAGATCTTAAAGAAATTCCAAATATCCTCTGCCATCCTTAGGTTTTGAGTTTTTCAGTTATCCTATTTTCTCAGCAGTTACTCCTTTTGAACCCGAGAGCTTTAGTTAGTTATTTAATACTATCAGTAATGATCCTGACAAATACTATTGAAGGAATTAACTACAACAAGAAACTAGGAAGTATGATAAATACAGAGGTATTTAGAGACCATTTAAAAAGATGATGACTTCTGAAACCAGATAACATGATTATGTTGAAATTCACTACTATGAAAAATAAGGTCATGCACTCAGAGAACAATAACAAATTCTGCTCTTATTTGAGACCATCAGGTTGAAAAACCACTAGAGGCTTATTAGAGGTTTATTGTCTGTGATCTAGCAATTTGTGTACCCATGAACAATTAGACCCTAAGATGTATCAGCTGAAATTCCGTCAATTGAGTAAGAAAGTATTAATACCAACAGAGAGAGACTCCTGTAGTCACCAAGAGGTTAAGAGTAGAGTTTAAATTCGGATCGTTTAGTAGCAGAACCATAATACAATATGCTTGCTGTATTTCAAGTACTATTTCAAGTCACTCAGGAGGATAAAAACCAAAGTATCCCAATTGCTAAACTCCCGTGGTCATGTTAGCACAGAAATATGGATGCAAGTAGGATCACGGATATATTCTGGCTGAGAATACATACAAAGACTTCCAAGTATTATGGTAAAATTCTGAATTCACCTCTCAACAGCAGTGGCAGGCCAAAATAAACACAGTTCAATTTCAAGGGAGTGCATGATCAGTTTATGGAAGTGATTATGGAATACATATTTATGTATTATGGTGGCCTCTGTTCTCAGGGGACAGGAGCCAGTAAGCCAGGAGTTCATTTCTCATCTTGTACCCCTGAGACAGTGCAGAAACCCAGCAGCAGCCTCCTGGGTTTTATGAGAAATACACAAAAATACGCACTTTATAGACTACAGCAGAGCTGAAGGAGTTAATATTGAGTCCCTGTTTCTATAAGGAACTCAGGCATTCAAGATTTAACATCTCAGATGTTCCAAATTGCATCTCCTGGAACTCGACAAGCATCTTGTCAGCTTCAATACAATTTGCTTTTCCAAACCCAAATTGTTTTAAAAAGATTAGGGTGTTCTAATTTTTTAAGCAGTATGAACAACAGCAGTAATCCTTTACCATTGTGATATGGATTGTCTACAATAATCTTTATTATTTACTGAAGCTTGACTGTTAAAAAAAAGGAACTAACATTTCAAAGTCTATTTAGGTAGCTGAGTTGCTATTTTCTGAATTTAGGGCTGAGAAAAGACTGATTACTTCAGCTCAAAGCACTCAGATTAAAAAAATGATGGTATTCGATGGAAACCACATGACTCAAGAATTAATTATGTAATAAGGGATTAATATTAGCCCCATTCAAGTCAAGGGGAGCAATATTTTATCCTTGGGAGTCTTCTGTGTCTCAAATGCTGCTTCAAATACTCCAAAACTGATAGATTTAGATTATATTAAGAGCCAGTTAGTCCATGATTTAGTAAAGTAACTCAGTTAACAGATCCTTAACAAAAGACTATTACAAACACATTCCAAACATGAGCAGAGAAATCTTAGGCTCTACTTTCTTGATAGAGAAAGGCTCTATCAAGCCTTGATAGGGTCTGCCTACCTTGAAAGTAGGTATGGCAGAGTCCTGGGGAGGTAAAAAACCCACACACGACCTACTATGCGAGCTGTTCAAATCAGTCTGGTACCAGTCCCAAACGGGTGAGCTCCAAGATGATATCAAAATAGTTTTCAGCAGAATGGAGAAGAAAAAGATAATAATAATGTAAGTACTATTAGACCTTTTTTGCAGTTGGAAATTAAGACAGAGACATCAAGTGTATGATACACATCACACACAGCACATGACAGAACAAGGAGCTCAAGTCACTTGTCCTTGTTCAAGGCCTTCAACAGTAATCCTTGTTTTAAAAACCTGGATCTTTTCTTGCCTTTGGTAGCATCAGATGCATTCATCACAGCAAAGGATGCACTGAACCTGCTGCTTTCTGCTCCAGAAGAGGGAAAAGACAACACACACTTGGAGATGCTCCATCAGCGTCTCAACGGCCTTTCACCAGAAATGTGTTCTTACCATTGTCTCATTTGGTACCTCTGCTTGAAGAGTAGTTTCAAGATGTGCAGTCTCAGCTACACACATAAATCTGTTCCATTTATGGCTTTCTCCATTACAGCACTCAAATTGAAAACAAAACCTCAACTTACAAGAATATCCCTGCAAGTTTGCACTTGCAAATTATATCCTATTGCATCATGCCTGCAGCAACTCCTAAACCTGGGGCTTGACTGTTTTCCACCTTGAACGCTGGAAGGTGGCAGAAGTATTTTTCCTTGATGAATCTGAAGCTCATAGCCAGAATTTTCCAGCCACAATCCAGAATCACCTTGCCCTTCCCTGGATAGATATACATGTGTGTTTTTGTATGTGCACATCTGTGTGGATATGCTCCCACATATATGTATACCCACACAGATGTCTGAGGATGGGCATGTAAAACAAAAGAGAAAAAGGAAAATGGAGAGAAGAAAACCAGGCCAGCAGTAACAGCCAAAACATCCAGGTCCAAGCGCAAAGGGTATTTTAAACAAAGTTGTGTCCTCACCAAACTGAATAGGGACTCGGAAAAACTGACTCTTGGATTTATCATAAAATTCCTGGAAACACATGACCAAATTTTCTCAAGTTTGATGCATACGAATAACTAATTCCATATTATGTATGTGCATTTAAATAGATACACACATGTATCATATATACATGCATAAAGTGTTGTATATCTAAGACAGGTAGGCAAACAACTGGTGGAACTGTTCCCGGGACCTGCATCATCTAGAACACCAGAATAGTATTAGTAGTTAAGCTAACAAATAAAATTTGCATATGTTTTGGCCATTGATTTTAAAGTTTGGCTATACCTAAACAGGATTTATTGGTCAATTATACACTTACCTAGAAATCAATATAAATCAATACACCACATGGTTTCTTTCTCTTCTGCCTATATGTCATGTATTCACTCCCTCCTGTGCCTTTAGGAATCAGAAAATAGAGGAGGGCGGTCCTTTTGAAATTATTTGAATATGTACATTTTTCTGTCATCATTTATTGACTTCTGAGAGAATGATGCCTTTCCACCTTTGGGACAAGTGGCAAGAAGCCATTTCCCCCACTAGATTTATTATTGCCTTGCCGTTGAAAGCACATTTCACCACTACAGTTGGCTGTGTCAGAGGAGATACCACATGGCTGAGCTCTGTGCAAATTGCCTCTCACTGCAGCCAACGTACCATGCTCAAGCATCACCTTCGCTAACCTCCCATTGTTCCCTGTTTCTTTTCATTAAGTCTATTTAACAATTCCCTCTAAAATCTGTGTCTTGGCTGTCTCTCTGTCTGCTGACTTCTTCCTGCCCCTTTCAACAAGCACAAGACATGACTCACCTATCTGTGCTGCGCAGCTGAAACAGAGAGACTATCAACTATCAGTCAAGTGAGAAGCCTGCAGCACACGCCTGTGCTATTGTTTTGCTTTCCTATAGCTGCTCTATGCCCCTATTTCAGAGAGAAAATTATTTCCCAAATTAATGACAAGTACCCCACCAGTCTTTATTCTGGAGCCCTCACCAGCTACTTCCTCTGTTCCAAACCCAGAGACAGATGGAGCAGTTTGCTCCGATCTGTAGATAAAACTACAAACACAAAACTCTTCCTCTCTCTTTACCACCTTTTCTCTCTTGCTTCCCCAGACAGATTAAAGAGTCTACAACAGCTGTCCAAAAGCCCCACACCATTGAGTTTCCTGCTCTTTTTAAAAATCACAGACAGAACCTGGCATTTTGAGCCACGCATCTCATTTCCTGTGTGTTGGCTAAATAAGGTATATTAGGCTTAATAAGGTATATTCAAAAAGGTTTTCATTTCCAACCCAAACTTTTTAAACTCAGTTTTGGTTACTCCAATACCTTTTCTGCTCACACTTGAGCCTTCTTTCCTCAGAGACCCCCGGCCTCTATACTTGGGATGGAGCTAATGACAGGATTCACCAGCTCTCACCCTCTCTGTTCTTCAGAGATGTGACCTTGCACCACTGGAAATTGTGCTTCTCTGACAAACAGACATGCAAAACAAACCTTCACCAGCTTTCAAAAACCATGCAAAATCGTTTTCTACCCCATCTGCCCATTTGGTTATAAAATAGGAAGGACATTTTTTCTTCACCTCAGTAAACAGGAATAAACAGACTTTTCAATCTTCAATTCTCATTTACCATAACTACAGATAAACAGACTTATTTGTACAAAAGCTAAGCATATGTACTTACATACCCCTCCAAATACCCTCTATCACAGGGTACAGCTGCCATTCAAGTCAAGTGCCATAAATTCATCAGAAAAATTATACTTGCTCAAAGAACCAAAACAATAACAAAAAAAACCCAACCAAACCAACTATCTGGCATTCTTAACACCGTTCTCATTTGAAATTCCCCTACCACAAGTAGGGGAATGATGGATTAAGAGCAACCAAAAAGCATAAACCCAGGATGGATTTTAAACAGTTTTATTCACGTAATTTAAAAACAACTAGGATATCATACAGCTTTCTCAGGCTTCACAAGGGCCTGAATCCTTCTCTGTGACTACTGAGCATAATTAATTTACCAAACTTCAACTATCTCTTTCATTTAATAACTGATGATTAATTGCTCAATATACTGATTGCTTCTTAAGTCCTGCTCTTGAGTTACATGCCTGTGCAACTTGGGAAACTAGTATATACAATCCTAAGCTTTGCTATTCCATCCTATTGCCAGGGAAGGCTCAAAACTTGTCTCAGATGAATAATTGTGTTAATAACTGAAATAAACTGAGATGTCTTTTTTTTCACTGTTTGAACTAGTAACACAGAAAATGAGGAGCCTTGGAAAAAAAAAGACGTTAGAAACATCTATCTGATGCAAAAATCAAAGTTCCTTCAATGTTTTAAGTAAAGTGACACCTCAAAAATGGGTGTAAATTTTCAGTACCATACTTTTTAAATAAATAGGATTTAAAATGTATGACTAATTTGGCTCATACAAATCTCCCTTTTGAATTTACATATGTAAATGTTTGCAGAATTACCCTTTATCTAAGTAATTATGTCACCCTTAGTTACATGATCTGTATCATATGTGGTACAGATAAGATAGAAACAATGATAAATTACTGATCAATCTTTACAACAAGCCTTCCTCATTCAGAAATCTAATGACAAGCACGGGTACACAGAGAAACTCGGAACAAAGCATCACCACTCCTTCCATCTGAATCTATCAAAGGTACATTTAATACCACGCAGTTCTTTGACAGCAAGGCAAGCCTTGTCATCTTTTCCCCAACCTGCACTTCTGACAGAGCTGACAACGTGGTGCTGCCACCAAAGTGTTTCCAGAAGCCCCATCACAGAAATACACCTTCCCTCTCTCTCCCCAGCCAGGCCCGTGACACTGAAATTCCTCATGCCACATACACCTCCAAACTGAGGAGACAGACTCAATATCAGGAGCTGCCTTTGGTGCAGAAAGAGCAATAACTGAAATTTTCACCCTTGTTTAAACAGAGAGGTGGCCGTGGGGATGGCTAAGAAGAGAGTAGCAGGAATGCCCCTCCACACCTCTGTTACACCCAGTGGAAGGATTCAGAGAAAATGCTGGAGAATTATCCACCACAGTTCAAATGGCTCTGGGCCCTGCCGAATTTGTTTGCAGCTCCCTGCAGCTGCATTATCCTATAATGCAGCCTCTCTGTACGTGTGGTGTCCAGGTTGCTCCTCAGATGGTAGTTTTTGAAACACCTGCACTGAGGATGGTTTTCAGCGCCTTTTATGCTCCTTCATTCTTTCTATTCTATTTCTGTAAGGGGAGGTGGATCCTGGATAATTGATTCCCCTCAGCTTTCTTCAGAGATTAGCGCACTGATCAGAAATCTACTGAAATTAGTAGGACTCCTTTCAGTTGTTTTCAACAAGCATAGGGCCAGGCTTAGAAGAAAGAATAGGAAATAAACAGCAGTTATCTGTTGTCATTAAAACATTTTCATTAGACCTTATCATTTTTTTTCCTCTGGAAGAAAACTACTGCAACAGCTTTAATTAATATCTTGGCAGAAGAAATAATAATTTACATGAGAGGACAAATTAATATCTAAGTAATAAACTCTCCATGCTCTGGAGTCATCTCTTCACAACGGAGCCCTATATGCATAATGTACCACTGCTGAGTGGATGACTTTGAATAATCATAAGTGACCTGAAATAACAGTAGAGTTACACAGAAAAGTGAATCTTTACCATTGTGTCACTGTCTCCCATAGGGACTAGAATCTATTGTTCCACACTGTAAAATATTGTTCATGTAGATAATAATTTTGTCTTGTCTAACTTTAAAGTTCACATTCACAGGCTTTTTTTGATTAATGAAATGGCTTTGACAGCCAGCAGCTTCTTCCCAGTATTAGAGAGAAAGCGGATGGGTGCCAATTTACGATTATTCAAACTAGTAATCTCCTGTGTCTCTGACTGCTATTATTCCTTTGCCTGTGACCCAAGCACTTAATGAAGTGAAATTAATTTACAGTAACAGGAAATTCTCAGAACTACATGAAAGCACAAGCTTTAATATGGGAAGAACAAATGGCCTTTTCATGCAAGGCTGACCATAAGCATTGTAAAGAAATTTGAAAGGACTTTATACCTTTTTAAGTAGGTATGGTATTAGCTGAAACAATATACTGCAGTAAATATGATAAATCATCAAATACCTCTTCAAAACAGAAAGTACCAGCACAATTTTTTCTTTTTGTCACACAGAACTTTCTCATTTGCATATAAATGTGTGATACACATTTTGTAAAGGTAAAACCAAGATCTCATCATCCTTCAAATCCCTTCTAACACTGCTATCATGATACCTATGACAAACTGCCAACAGAAGACTGGTAACAGGGAAGTTGACATTTATTTTGCTTATTCGTCCTTTGCAAATGTGTGTATCAGTGTAAACTAGAATTGAAATAGTTTTATCTTAAATGGCAAAATACAGCTTACATTTTTCTCCAAATACATTGTTTATCTACAAAAATCTATAAAGGCTGAAATTGTAACTTAAAACCCTCACATTCTTGTATTTCCTTTCATGTAGGAAAGATCTCACTTTCCTAAATTTTGCTTTGGGATCCCTTCCCCACCTTTGCCCTAAAAAAACAAGAAGAGGAAGTAGAGAGGGAGAAGTGTACAACAGCCACAAGAGCTGGAACTGGGCTTTTTTTCAAAATAAAATTATTTATTTTGAAGCATTCATAGAATCATAGAATGGTTCTATCTTTAGGAAGATCATCTAGTTCAACCCCCTGCCATGGGCAGAGAAACCTTCCACTAGACTCCAGTTTGCTCAAGCCCAATCTAATCTGGCCTTGAACACTTATACTGATGAGGCCTCCACAACTTCTCTAAGCAACCTGTTCCAGTCTCTCACCACCCTCATAGTGAAAAATTTCTTCCTAGTGTCTAATTACAATAAGTAATTCAAATTTTTAACAAATCTTAAAAGGCCCAGGAGGATTCAAAGTATTAACAATTCTAAATATGAGAAGATTAAGGGGTGATGTAGAGAGTTATATACTGTGGATCCTGAGGTTCATCTCCGGTAAATAAAATAATTCATATATGATTGCTCAACTAATAATTAGATATTTAAGAATATCTGCATTTGGAATTTTTTTAGTGTGTTTTCCTTTTATTTTTTTTTTCTGTAACAAGCTGACTGGCAAGATTCAGAAAAAGATATTAGCGACGCAAATTCTTAAGATAATTCAACTTAGTGACTAATTCAACTTGGTACAATACAATCTTTAATCTTTTAATAGAGATTTTATATGGATTTAGGAGAACAAACAGTGGATGGAGTAATGAACAGTTAACTCCCCTTGCCCTGTCATTATGTTAATTCTGATAAGAAGAAGTGTGGAATAAGTTAGACAGTCTGCAATAACCAAAAAGGCTAGATTATCTTTCGGTACCTTTTAATATTACATGCTATGAAATTGTAAAGTATTGAGGCAAACTCGGAGATAGCTAGAAACACTGCAATCCACACAACCCTTAGCATTTGCCTGACGAGCATAAGGGTGTTACTGGATTCATACCAGTTGCAGCATAACCTTAAAGCAGCATTTACTAAGGTATTTCTTGCCATTTGTACTTAGAAAAACTATGGGGTTTGCTCATCAGAGCAACCCATGTCTCTGATACCCTGGGTGGCACACGAAGGCTGCAGCTTACAGGGCAAGAATTCAGTTGAACCATTACACATTTGAGAGAACTAAGTATGTACATTCAAAAACATGCTTAAAAATACTAATTGAAATTGAAGGTCTATTCCGAAGCACAGTACATTCATCAGAAAAAAAATGAAATTTAACTAGTATTCTCTCATTTAGCTTCTACATACAGTGTCAGAATGCATCTCTCTTGCCTAAGAAAAAAACCCTAAAAATCACGACTATAAATGCAGTAACTTGAAGTATTTTAACTGTGAACGTTTGCCTATTCTAGCAAAATATATCCTTGTAAAAATAAGCAACTGTCCTGAGATTAATACATACTATTTTAAACTCCCTGACTTTCCCAGATTTCAATTTTAACCTTGAGCAGGTGATTCAATATCCAAATACTTGGTTGCCCAGAATGAAAGAGGATATTAATGCTTCCTTAGATCATAAAGCTGCTGTGTGTGAAAAATGTATTGTTTCTAAACTCAGAAACTATCAGGGTAAGATCCAGAAAAGTACACAAGATACAGACACATATTTTGGGGTACAAAGTTCTCATTTTAAATGTAAATACAGAAACCTAAATCAAACTCACCATTCAAAAAAATCTTGGGCTTTAGCAACCAAAGCAGTTTAGAGATGTATATTTATAAAAATTAAAAACGCGTAACTGCTGTTACGATTTGCCTTATAAATTTTCCATATAATTGTACCTCTGCACAAAATGGGCATTATCCATCACTGACAAAAACCGATGACCTTACAGCATCTGAAGGTTGGTCAGAAGAGTAACAAGAGACAGAAGACCAGAAAGCCATAGAACCACCAAGGTCCTTTCTCAGCAGCATGCTCACTACATTAAAAAGCAAGGCTGGACTGAAGGAAAGAGGATCCTCCATCATGAAAATACATGAAGACTAGCTGCTCATGAACACAGATCACCTGCAGGCAGTTGCATATGATTTCTAATGGGTAAAGTGTAATGAATTTAGTAATCCGTTTACAATTTTTTGGGATTACTGGTTTAAATTTTCTTGCAAAATTCAGGAGGCACTTCCTGAACACTGGCAAGTCTGGACCTCAGTAAAACTCTGAGACTCTGACTTATCTATACAGGGAAGTGAAATTAACTTCATACCTGCCCAGGGTATGAAGTGGCAAGCATAGATAAGCAAGCATAGATTCTGTCTCTGAATTCTATAATCTCGGATGTGGAGAGGCTGTGTGTAAACGCTGCCTAAACCAGTCAAGACCATGTAGGCACAAACTAAAGATGAGAAGTATCAAAATACTAGTAGAACTGGTGTAAGACAAAAACAACTCAAGAAAATATGCTTCAGAATTTGTTTCCATTTCACATTGAAAAATTAAATGGCTCTAACGTATTTTCATGATTGATATATCTCCAGCACCTCAGAATAACCAACAATAAGACAACTCCATCTTTCACCATAGCTCTGAAAATTACTAGTTTTGACCTGAAAGAGACACTTGTTCTGCCTTTCTCGGATCAGAACTTCCATCCTGCACCTAAAGCACATTCCTGATAACAGCTTTGTTAAATCCATTGTTTCATAAAATATCTTACTTTTAACAAAGTAACCAACTGAATCCATCACATTTGCAATAACTGGTAACAACAGGTGAAAAAAACCTGTTAAGGGCTGGAAGTATTGTTTTTTGCCCCCGCTTTAACCCTTCCCAAAATTCTCTTCAGCATTTACCCAACTGCTATACTCCATTTTGAAAGAAGGCTAAATTACCAAGCAGACTTTCAGAATGGAATCTTCTTGTGAGCTTCTTCAGCTACAAAGTTTGCATTCAGAAATGAATTTGCAGTCTTTTTTTCAGTGGGATTTGTGTGCTTTCTGCTCTGGATGTTCCAATAGCAGCTCCTTTATGAGCATTCATTTAAATCCATATATGTGCAAAGAGATTTTCAGAAGGATGAAAGCCAATATGTGTAATTAAGGATCTTTCAAAAATCCAACACATTCAAAATGTATGTACTGCAATCCAGTGCTAAAATATTATTGTCATAAAAAGGTTGCTCATAAGGATTATGAAAAAGAAAGGCTTCATAGAAAAATGAAGAACACCGGAAAAATCTTCTGGAGATGGACTGATACATATTGAAATACAATCTGAACAAGTCATTCTTTGCCAATAGGAATGCACAAATTCCCTGAGAATTGACTAATGGCAGGAAATGAAAACAGACCTTTTGTATCCCCCTGCAGACTTGGCAGCATATATCCATAGCCAATTCACACTTGACTGACTCCAGGGCTGATCCAAAGCTCACATTCCTTCCAGCACTTGCCAATGTGCTTCAAAGAAAAACTGATCATCCCACAATTGTGCACGTACATTAAGGCAATGTCTGCTAACTAAAAGTAACAGGACGGGCAGGAAGTTTTCATACAGTATATAAATGAAGAACTCATTAGGACCACCAAAAGCTTAATTTTGGAAATTATCTGGAAAAAAAAATAACCAGAAAAAAGTAGTGTGATAATCTTTTCTGTTTGGATGAATCATCTGGAAGTGGAGAAAAATTACGTGACTTTTTCTCTGTTCAAGTAAGCACTCGGACACGGTGGTCTGTGGCTGAACATCTTTTGAATAGGTCTGTGAATGTTTGTACTTTAATGGAGTTTCAATATTTCCCATCTCTATACTCTGAAGCTGAGCCATGGAAAACTTGGTGTTTGATTGCTCAGAAGTATAAATGAATATGGATATTATCTGTTTACATATATATAGATTAATGTGTTTGTGCATATACCCATTTTCTTACTCTGTGAAAGCTTTGGTGAAGAGCAATACAAAGTTTACAGTGAATATTGTGCCTTCACATGAGAAAATATGAACCAAATTATATTCTAATATTATTAAGGCATTTGCTTATTTTTCAGATTCTCTAAGGATTCTTCAGTTCCTCTTTGTTATTTGAATATCTCTGATTTTGGCTTTTACTCCATTACACAATTATAACAAATTTGCAACTAAACACATAAACACTGTAGGGTAATATTTGGAAACCTGCATTAGTGGCAGGAATAAACAGCAGCACTCTGATGTTTCTGTATAATAGTGTATATAAAGTGTTCTGTTTAACATTTTAGAGCTCTATTACTTCCTGTTAATTGGTGTGGCAAGAGAAGACTTTCCTCTTCTTTCACTTTAAGAGGGTGTAGGGAAAGATAAACCCAAATCTCAAGCTGAAAAGCTGTTTCGGCAGCATAGTCTCTTACCTCACTTAGAGACTGTAGAGAGAGATAAGGAAAAAGTTGCTAACTGCTGAGGGATATAACAGCATGTCACTCCCATTATCAGAGGAAAGGGAGGGAAAAAAAAAAAAAAAGAAAATATTATCTTGAGCAGGACATGAGAAAATGAAAATTATCAGTAGTATCCCATAAACAATAAAAGATGAGCGTTTACTATTTTAGTAGAGTAGAAAGTGGTTCTCTGTAGTATAACATTAATATTTTTATATGAAAACATTCCTGTGAGTTCTTTCTGTTTTCCAAATCTACAACCTATTTGTATTTATCATTAATAAAGAAATCCTCTGGCAGAATTTTTGGCAGAAAATCCTTCCAAGAAATTAATGTGTCTCACAGAATACCATTTTCCTTTGGATAAAAAAGGAAGAACAAATAAATTACATTAATACACTATATGTCTTTAATATTTTGACAAAATGTGACTTCATTTCACTTGTGAAAATAAATGCAGGAAAATAGAGTGATAAAATTACTGTAATGTATGGACCTCCTCACATCTGACTCTGGATCAAATCGAGTCTAGGTCAGTACTGATCATTTATCACACATCTAGTAATGATGAGATTTTAGCCATCTGAAATTAATATAAAGTCAGTTTCCGAGGATAAATGGAGGATATAACAAGGAAAAGCTAAGTAGAGTCTGGTTATGAAGGCTTCTTGGCAGGACTAGATGGGACCTGTAGATTATCTGTTTTACAGATAAAAATGAAATCCAGTCTATAATAATCTTTGTATAGCACTTTCTGTGGACCTCCAGTGCTGAATCTCAGTGCTCCGGTGCTTGGGATCATTTCAGTTCACAAATACAGCTGAACCAAGCTCATTGATTTCAAAAGGCACAATGTACATTTAAATGACTTCAAACACTATCTTCCAGTTATTCCACTCTGTCCAGTCAACACTGAAGAAGTAAAAGGCAATGCCAAAACTAAATAACCTTCTAGTTCCATTGCCACAGTGTTGCTGGAGGTCATATCTCATTAATGTCATCATACTAGGAGTACCAAACTCTACTGCTGTTGGCAGAGTACTCTGGAAAACAAGTTGAATTCTTTGAGACAGGGTAGAAGCTCATGCTATTGGATGAAACAGCTTCCAAACTCCTGTGCGACATGTCCCTTTATGAAGTGAGACCACCAGTTTCTCAATAGACATACAGTGTTTTGTGGGTGTCCTGAAATGGTTTGACATTTCTGCAGTGTGCTATGGAAATTTAGAGCAGTAACAGCGGAGCCAAAGAAACAAGCAAAGGCGGGGGAGATGGAGCATGTTTCCAAGGTCAGAGACAGTCAGTGTGGGACATATGAGGAATAATAGCTACATCTACTAATGGAGAGGTTTGGGGTTTTTTAGTTGTTTTTTTTTTCTTTTTGTTTTATTTCCTTTTGTTAAAATATTCACCACTCCTCTCAAAAGGTCCTAAAAATAGCTATTTCAAAGTGACAATTTTTGACCCATAAACATTTTCTTTAAAAAACACATGACATTCAGTTTGAATGACAATGTAAATGCCTTTTGGTCTTAACTGCCCAATTCTTTAGTTCGCAGAAAACGATGCCCTTTCACTTGAACAGCAAGGGGGAACTTTTCAAAAGAACAGTTAGGAAAATATTACTAATGACTCATATTATTAAACCTCTTCTAAAGCCAAGGATATTTTCTTAAAGCGTAATTAGCTTTTTGATGCATTTCATGCAGTCCCGTTTAGTGTCTAAGATACTATGATTCCAATACTTTGCTTTTTATAACCAATTTTCATGAAATGATCATTATTGTCAACACGAACATCCCATGTCATTAGGTGGCTGAGTCACAGTCCCTTATAGAGATCTGTACTGCACTCAGCACCACTTAATGACTTTTCATTTAGGTAATAAAGCTAAATGCAATAATGAGCAACATTTAATTTCCAACAACATTGTTTTCCAGCACTGGAAACATTGAAAACTTTCCTTCTTGTGCACTTCTAAGAAACATACGTCAGCTAACTTTAGGTATGTAAAACTAAGTGCCTAATCCAAGCAGCTCACTAGATGGCCAAGTCAATAGAAATAGATATACAGCTCCAGAGTAATTTATCCTGTTCAAGACAGGTCTAATGAATCACCCTTTGAAGGCGTCTTTCCTTTGATTACAGAAGAAACCTAGATGATAAGCTTAGAGAAGGCCACAGTACTATAGATTTTCTTTTTTTGTTTTCCAGTCCTTGTATATTATAAGCTCAGAGATGCTCCAACCAAGACTGGCAAGTCAGCAAGCAATGACCAGTCCAACAACTAACTGGTGGAGCAGTGCAGGGAGTTCAGCTCCTCAGTCACATCCGTGAGCACTGGCGAGAAAAACAGCAGATTGCTGACAGCAGTGAAGTGGCAATGATGTCAAAACCTGCTTTGCCTATGTCAAATGCACCTTTCATGGTCACTGTAGTCAGGGAGGGGCAACAGAGGCACTTGGAGGGAATATGCTACTCTCAGAAACCACAGCTGACAATCTGCCTTTCAGCTTTTTTGATGACAGTAGAAGAAATATGCTCAGTTCTCCCAAACTCTTTCCATTATGGCTCTTTTTTTTTTTCCACTTTTGATAGCAAAACCTCTTGACTCTACCTCCCAGCCCCTCAGTTACAGACCCAGTAAGTAGCACAGGAGCAGTGTTAACAGAAAGGAAGCAGGAGCCAAACACCAGGGGCTTAGTTCACTTGGAACAGATTTTGTGTACTTTGTAATGCACAGTAGAAAAATCTGTGAGTAATCTTCAAATACTGAGAGTTAGTTCACTACAAGTGAGGAGAAAATAAGAAAAAAAACCAACAACAAAAAAACAACCCACAAAAAAAGCTGTCCACTTTGCAATTTCACGAAGTGGACAGCTTTTCATTACACAATGTTTTCGTGGGTGTGAATCACACTATCAAGAAACAACTGCGGTATGAGTCATACAATAGAAATCTCAGTGTAACTCCTTGCTTATGACTGTCTGCACTATAAAGCATGGAGAAGAAATGTATTCCTGCCTGTCTGAACCATACCAGAACTGCCAGCCATGCTCTTGATCCAGTGAAATTCTTAATTAATCATGATTAATTCAGAGTGAGTTAGTCCTATTTCTGAAAATGTCTCTGTTCATTTTAAGCTAAATATAGGCTTAGGTGCTTTCCTGAACTAGAATCCACATTTTTATTGAAATTCCTAATTTTATGTATTAGTACAGCAGAAAACACAAAAGTACATATAATCTGAAAGCATGAGGTATAAACATGCTTCATATATATGCACATATATGCACATGCTTCATAAATAAGCACATAAAGTGCTTATTAAATACTGACTTTAATTTAAAAGTGCCATATTGTATAATTCAAAGGCTCTATAGTTGCTGACTTAAAATACATCCCCTTAGAGTATAAAACTAAACAGCTATAAAAAAATGCAATGGTGTAGAGGAAAATATTGTTGTAAATAAAGCAAAATATGTATTAATTGGAACTAGGGAACAAAAATTTTAGTGTTATTAAAAAAAAGGCTCTAACATTAAAATCCCACTAAAAGAGGCAACGCAAGAAGTAGTATGAAGGGAACTGTGAAACTTTATTTCTTTTTTGTCCCTCAAGATCAACATGTCCTTCCCTTCCTCATCATAACCTTTCTGCAGTTTCCCTCCTTTCCTTGACCATCTCTGCAAAGGCCAAATGATTTCAAAATAGATGTTTCCAAAGGTCTATTTGGAAAAGAGTGGTTTTTTTTTTACCCTGTTACATAACAAATAAAAATGAATCATATACATAGGTAATGGTGTTATTAACATTTAATGTCTACCTGATAATACAATGCCATGTAAACCTCAAAAGAAAATATCACCTTGCAGAACTGGATTAAAAATGCTATATGACAGTGCAATTTCTCTCAAACCATTAACAGCTTGCTTACAGTATCTCTTTCTGCCAGCCAGAAAGTAAATATTTGAGGATTTCATAACCTACATGCTATGTATGCTACAACTTTGAGAAAAAGACCATGACTTGTGATGTATCTTTAATATAATCCTTTTCTTTTTTTTTTTTTTTTTTTTTTTTTTTTTTTACGTAATATGTCCGTGAAATAAAAACTATACAGGTTAATGCATCATTTGAATATATTGATGCTTCCACTCCAGGACACTGTTGTATAGGAAATTTTTACAAGCAATAAATCTTTCATATGAAAACTCCATTTGGTTTTCTCTTTTTTCTAAAACTCTTTTCTATTTCAAGGATAATTGTAAAAGAAAAAAGCTACCCAGTTTATTCCTAGTATAATTTAACAGCAGAAATCTTCCTTCATACAAGTTAAAGAACACCTTTACTTTCAGAAAAGATTTTGCTGAGGAAGACAGAGGGGGGTTGTGTTAAATCTGATTAGAAACATAAAATGTTTTCCTTATGTGCCACATTAAAATGCTTTGTCCTTCCATAAAAACACACTTTTTGTGATTAATGTAAAAATCTGTTCTTTATAGATGAACATATACTCTTTATAAAGGTACTTGCAAGGCAAATTATATACTGCTATAATTTCCTGTGTTTAAATACTTTTGATTAGAGCTCAATTAATAATGGCTTTTTTCGGTTAGGTAGACAAGTTTAAAAAGAAATGCCTAAAACACAGTTTCAACTTAATTGAAGCAGTCTTCTCTTAAGAATAGTTTTTCCGGAAAAAAAACTTTTTAAAAATAAAGAGAAATTCAGTTTTAGGTCAAATGAAAAAAAAAGAAAAGCAGCTACATATTTTGTAACAAAATGTTGTTTTCAAATAAGAAAGAAGTCAAATACTCCATTTAGAAAACATCAAAATGTTTTCTTTCCTCTGAAATACTGTTTTATTCTGAAATGACCAATAATGCTTGTGTTATATGCAGAGGGGTAAACTGGAAAATAGATGGAGGTAGTGCTTCAGTGTGGTTCTGTCTTTGATTTAGCTACAACTAACATATAAATTAAAATTCCTGTAAAGGCCCACCACGCAGATTACAATAGGGCTTTGGAAAGTGAGATAAATCCCTTCTATTCTTTTCTCATCTCTATTTGGGCTGAGCTCAGCCACAGTATAATATTGGAGTACTAACTGCACTAGGGGAGAGATAATCATAAATGTTTTATATTTCTTCACTGTAGTACATTGAAGAAGCTTCTGGTAACTCCCAAGAGATTTTTGTTGAAATTCTCTCAGTAAACTTAAAGGATTTTTGACACAACCTTTTAGCCCAGAAGAACTAGAAGTTATACGTCTTCTGCCACAGCTGAGAACCTCTGATCTTTTTTAGGTAAGTGTTCAAAATACAACTAAAGTAACTTTCCTGAGTGTATTAGCATGCAGTCTTGTCTCTGAAAGTGCTTTTAATTGATCTTTATTCAATACTTTGTATACACATTATGAATTCTTTAACAAGTGAGTTTGGCCATATCTTACATCACTCCACCAAAGCACAGTCAGTCTCACTGGAGGGAGAGCAGGAGACACTGCAGCATCACAGAGATTTCAAGCTTAATACAGTTCCATGAGATACTGTGAGAAGAGCATTTGAAAAATACCTTGTATTGAGTTTCATATACCCCTTGAAACTTTGGGGTGGGTGATAATTGATAGAAATCTTCTATGGCAAAACTTTTGGACTTAACATAAACTGCATAACCATATAAATTCTCATTCAAGAGGCTGCAAAGTGAAAGTATGATAACTGAAAATGTAAGAACTAGATGGCAACACCTGGCCAGGCCACAATAGGATAAAGAGGGACAGTAAATCCTCCATAATAAACTTGAACTGGATCAGGATTTCATCCCTGTATCCTTGTTCTTTTTGCGCTGGTATTCCAGTCATTAACTTTGGCACAAATTACTGTTCACTTTCTTTTATGTCTTCTTTTTCATCTTTTCCATGTTGTTTACATGTTTGTTTATTTAGCATCTCTTGTAAGATTTGAATTTCTAGTGCTGATACCTCATTAGGTGGTAAGAACTTCAAGGAGGAAAAAAAAAAAATTGGAAGAAAGAAAATACAGGTCTTTTGACCCATATTTATGACTGAAAACTGTAATAATATATTACCAATGATCCTGGAGAGATGAAAGAATTTCACTACTGTTGGTTCTGTATTAAAAGTCAATGCTTCTTTTGGAGAAAAGCTTACTAGAACTTTCTCCTTATTACTGCTATATATCTCTATTCCTATACAACTCCTTAATGAAAGTATAATATAATGCACAATTTTTAAACTCCACATAAGATGTTCTCACCTGCTGGGTTTCATTTAAGAACCCTAGAAAAACAGTTAAAAAGTAATAGCAAGTAAATATCTGCTGGTTGACAGTTTTGCCTTATATTCCGCTAGTGCTCATGCTTTAATAATTTCCAGGGACCAAATTTCACTACCCAGTAACACCTTGTTTATAACCTGAAAACTTCAGAACATCCGCACTACAAAAATGACCAGATCTCTTCATTTGTTTCTTCCAATGGGGCTTTAAGCTGCCGTGAAACACTTCCCTTCCCAAGAGTTACTACACATTCTGCCTCAAGCTCATAAGAAATGAAACCAAACCTTTTAAAAGGTAGATCTTCAAAACAGAAAATACAACATTTTTTCTAGCAATAAACAAGAAGCCCTGTTTGTCAGTGATGGAGAGAAGGATTTTGTGTTATCTATTAACATATATAAATTTAAAATTAATATTTAGCACTTTTATTGCTAATAAAATGTGAGACAAAAAATTACAAAACTTCATGACTAAAGCTGAAGCTATGACTTTTTAATGTACATTAAAAAAAATATTTACTTTGATAACATCTTTTTCTTCAGGTGACTGATTCCTAGCATAATTCCTATAACAGAATAAACTCAAACACTTCACCAACATTTGAATTTTTCCTTTCCTGCCCAGGCTTTACTAATCTCAGAACAGGTAGAGCTACATTTCATGATATGTGGACTAAAAGCACCACATAACATGAAAACAGTGACTATTAGTTTTTAGGATATTCTGAATGTAGTTCAGGTTTCTTTGCTCAATGATATGATAGCAAAGACAATAGCTGTCAACAGTAAGAGAAAGCAAGTAGAAGAAAAAGTATAAGGATAGTAGAAGAAAAAGCACAGGGATACAATAAAAGACAAAGATGCCTTCTACTCTATTGGGTCCTAGGATGCTCTCTCACACTTACAAACATCAGGTATATATTAAAGGGATAACATCCTATATAGGTCATACAGGGTACCAGCAGAAAGAGGAGATGTGCTCTTTAACTTGAAACCAGGCTTTACCACACTGAAAGTTCAAAAATTACTGCTTTTATTGCTGGAGGCTCTCTACTGGTTGTGAAGATCCTTACCAAATTTTTTGCAAGGAAAGATTCCTACTGATATATAAGTGCCAGAAAAATTTACTACTCATATTTTCCACCAAAAAGGGTTTTTATCTAAAAGTTGTCTAAAAAAAAAAAAGTTATTTATCTAAAGTTATTTATATAAAATTACCCTTCACAGAGTTAAGTGATACATCTTAATGCTTTAATACTTTACTGCAGCAAATATAAAATTAATGAAGTGATTTGGCATTATTTATTGACTAATTTTTAAGAGGGTGTGTTAGGAGGGCTTTTTGATGTGTATCACATGCATCAAACTACACAGTCTTGAATTTGCTGTTTTCTTTCAGTTCTGCTTATCTGCAGGATCAGAAGCTGACAATTTTTAATTTTTTTTTTACTATAAAACAACTGTGCAGTTTCATACATTATAGGAGTATAATCTGTTTGCAAAATATGTTTCAGGCATTACTTTTAAATCACAAGGATGCTATGTATAACCTAGAGCTTTGATTAATTTACTTTTCTATCTGACATGAAAATTTAATTTCAACTTTTTCCCCCCATTTCTTAAGCTTTGTAAAAGTATTATTTTTCTAAAAACTTAACAACTAATTTTAAATAAGTGGCTTTATTTAGCAAATGTTAAAGCAACTTGTTTGATTATTTCTCCAGCATGACATTCTTCAAAAATAGACCCTGACAAAGAGTTTTGTCTTTAATTTAGTGACACAGCTTGACAAAAGTTGACATAAGAATATTGTCCTCCATCTCTAGTGTTGCACACAGCGCTGCTATTTCCCAGTAGGTTGCTCTTGAAAGTTTTTTAATGCTTGAAATCTTTGAGATTCGAAGCTTTGAGATATTTTGTTGAAAACTTCTAAGTGCCAAGTACGTTATTTGCACACAGTATGGGATGAACTACTTGTCTTAGCAGGCATGGCCAAATACAGACACATGAATGCAGAATTTCCCTCTCCCCCAAGACACACACACACACCCCCCCAAGAGATTTTGATTGTAAGCAGAAGATTCATGAAGATCTATAAGGCCCTATTTGTGATAAGAACAAGTAGACACTCGAGTTGTCTAGTTTCCTCTAAACCCTATAAGAAGTACTTTATGTGAGTTCTAAGTAGCCAGAAGCCATTTTTCCTGAGGGGACACAGAGCCACAGCCTTTTGTAAGGAAAAGTCTTAAGTACCAGAATTTGCTTAAGATCACTTTTCCAGGATAGGACTTTTAGGTCCAGCAAAATATCCATACAGGGCACAGCCCAAATTAGATAACTCTTCAAGTACAAAGGCAGTCACTCTTAGAAGGGCAAGAGTTGTTTTGTTGTGCTGCTGCTCTCATCCTAACGAATATAATTCAACTTAACTACACAGTGATGGTGTGACTTATGCTGATCACAAATGTGATAACTACTGAGTCCCATAAGAGCAATAAAAAAAATAAAGAATATATATTCTTTTTTAATCTATAGAGATTACAGCACTGCATTATCAATAGTGATAAAGCTGCTCATAAAGAAGCATCTCCTCTTCTGTCAGAAGAGGTTTCACTTCTTGCTCATCACTGTGAGAAACATCATGCCATCAAACAAAAACAACTCTCACCCTATCAACAGATCCAGGTCACAGGAAGGCAATTCTGATTTCACTCTTCAGGGAAAAAACAAAACCAAACCAAACCAATAAAAGAAGTGTTTTTTTTATGAAAGTAATTCTTTTATCTGTACATTACCTATATGAACATGAAGTCTGGAATATTTCTTGTTACACACACCTTTCTGGACTGCAAATAGAGCAAGGCAAGAAAAAAATGTGTATCTGAGAAAGAGGATACTTTAACACTTGACTAAAGAACAGCATTTGAAATGGAGACGCTGAGAAAGCCACACTGTCAGGAACAGCATCATACAACAAACTGGTGTCAATTGTATCTCTGGAGAATAAAAATCAACACCACCACCCACTAATTCTTTCATACACACCCCATACTAATTTGAGATTCTTTTATGATTAAACAACTCAGAGTAATTTCAGGGTAGTGAGACATGAGTCCAGATTGAACACTATCACATTACAAACACAAACAAGAAGCATAAGCCTAGCAAATTAAAAAACACAGAGAGAAAAAAAATGGCACTGCAGGGATCTAGCGGTTTTAAGAGTCAATTGAAGAATTAGCTAGTTCCTGCTAGAATGGGAACCATTCTTCAACACTATCTGCTAATATTGCAGCTGCAGATGAGAAGAGAGATTATTAAAAAGCTGCCTGGCTGATGCCCCTGCTCGCACAGCGTCTGGAGCATGGAGAAACATCTCAGCAGCACCACATAGATCATCACGGCTACCACTGAAAACCACCCTACTACAGTTAAAATGTATTCAAGAAAGAAAATGGGTACAAACAAGCTGTAAATATGTCCTTTATAAATGGAAATAAAATGGACCTATACTGTGCAGAGGGTACAGATGGCTTTGATTATTTTTTTTCTAATTGAGTTTATTAAAGTGAAATAGGACAGTCATTCACTCAAATTCTACAAAGTGTCTAGTCTAGTAAAGAGCCCAATCTTATAAACATTTCTAAGTGCTTTTGCAAAGTAAACGTTAAATAACATTTACTTTACTTTGGAGACTTATGACTCATACCCCACCTCCAACAATCCTTGGTTTCTGATATAATTAGGAAATACTATTTGCTTTCATGGTGGTGTCTAGAGACCCTATTCCCTGGCACAAGGCACCACAGGAATACGTAGGTGATCTTTTTAGTGTAAAACTCACTAAAAGTACTCTAAAAATAGAAATAGCAATTTTTCTCTCTACCACTTCTCAGATGGAACATAAGTAACATGATAAGAGTCTCTGAATGTATTAATGATTTTAAAAAAGTACTCAGTTCTGAAGATGCTAAGCACTTCAGTGCAGGAAGAACTCCATAGCATATGGCAGTCCTGTGAAAATCCTGTTTATAGTGACCATGAGCCTCTTTGTGCTGGGAAGAAATGATGGTCTGGGATTGAAAAGGCTGCCCAAATCCATAAACTACAGATGTGCTCTACGTGATTCGTTTCGCCTGAGTCATTTACCTTCTCAGTCCCCTACTTCTTCCATGAATGGGCAGGCATCTTTGTCAGGCAGTGAAGTTAAGAACATAAAAAGTTGTGAGGAACTTAGACCCTGTGGCAAGGGGAGTGCACAGACTTATATTAATGGACAGGTACTTTAAGCAGGGAATATAGAATTCTTCAGCAGTAATACATAATATGCTGTTTCTTTCTAAGCCTCTTGCACTGTGAAGTATCTCCTATTTTAAACGTATAAGTAACACTTTCCCCATCCTGTTTAAGTGTGATTTTTGCAAAATACCACCCCAGAACGACTTCTCAGTCACTCTGAGCAATATGAAGCAAGGCAGCTGACAGCCTTCAGCAAGAAATGCAGTGGATACTTGCAGATTAGAGCAATGAGATAACCATAGCGACAAGTGATCTTAATTGGAACACTGTAATTGTAATAATCAACCTTAACTATCAGATAGCTAACACATCAAAGAGTAAAATCATCTCCAACCTCTGCATTTGTTTACTCTACTGCATTATAGCTTTCCAGAAAAACTTCCAAACACTTTTGGATGTTTAAAAGTAAGATTTATGAAGGTAAAAATGAGGAAGGGAAAAGCAGAATAAAATACTAAATTTAATAAGTAGAAATAATACTAGGCAGCAACACACTGGCTCAGTAAAATACTCTCATTGTTGATTTCTAACAAGCTGCAAGTTTTTATTTAAGTGAACAAGAGCAACACTCTCGTTAAGTCACGTAAGTTAAGTGAGCAAAACTCTGCGCTATACCCCAAACCCTAAGCAGGTGCTAATGTTATGTAAATGTCATTTTTCTCTCAAGTCCTGACAACTCTCTAAAAAAGTATGTAAAGACATTCTCAGCCTCTATATAAATGTTTCTTATGCGTTGACTGACTTCATAGCCATGATGCAGCAATGTGGTTTCAAGTTAACCAGGAGAGTATCTATTGATCAGCCAAAACTCTCAGTGTTACATTGGAATAAGAATATCCTCACAGTGGTAGCCCAGTATAGAAAGATAAATGCGACAGACAGAATTTAGAGTTCTTTATGGACAATGCTAAAAGACAAAGATGCAAGTCACAAAGGGACATAAAAAGTTCACACATTTCCACGTTACTTAGCCAATGAATTTCCCTTTTTTTTTTCCATTTTTTATCCTACAGAGTCACAATAGAATGACAACTTGCAAACTTAAAAGGTGAGGTAGAAATATGCTCTCTTGGCGCTCATATCAATTTTAATATAATAATTGTCTGTAGAAATTACATACTGAACAAATAAAGATAAGAATTAATGGGTTCTTTCTAATACTGCAATAACTATCTTATGAACATTTTGTTTCCTCATAAAGTATATTAATAAAAGAGAACAAAAGCTTCTTGTTATGAAGACTCCTGAAGGAAACTGAAAACTTTTTAGATGTAAGGGCACAATGTTTCATCTGTGCAGACAATTTACAAATCTGACATATATTTCAGTTCATTTTAAATGGAATGTTTTCTTCATAAGATTTCATCTCCTCCTGCTACTTATCCCCTTGACAATGCTCATGTATGCTCTCACCATAATGGGATTTAGTTGCATAAGTGGGTAAATTCTTATAAAATAAAATCCCATTTCATGGAAATTTTCCTGGTAATTACAGCAAGAATAAGGAGAAATACAGAAAATACATTGTACAAAGACAACTGTGTCTGCTTGGAACATTTTACAACCTGAACAGCTCTAATATAATTCAGAGACTTAGGAACTGAGGGGATCAAGAGAATAAACAAGCAGTAAATTCTCACAGCCTAATGCAAAAATAATAATGAAAAAGTAAATTTGATTCCTTGATTTAAACAAAAGAATAGTGACGTTTAAAAGTCACACTGTGAAGAAATAAATGCCATTTTATGAACTACTGTTAGTTTACCTTGTATCTTGCTCTTGTATCTGACAAAGAAAATGAATCACATTAGGCATGTTTATATTCTGTTTGGTTTTCTTTAATGCTGTGCTGCATTGTGAAGAATTCAGCGATATTGATTTGTTTTAAAACAAACTGGTTCAATTTAAAATTAAGCAAAAAACGCACAGCACATTTCTATTCACCTTTGTTATTTCAAAAATTTTGGGTTATCCAAAGCATACACCATCAACCACATGCTGACACATTTTATTAGTTATTATTTTTGTCTCCAGCTTTACTAGAAAAACATATATTCAGCATTTACAGAAATAGAACTATCTAGGGAATGATGTCACACTGAATGAACTAAAGCCTACTTATACTTTAGCACTGTGAGGGTAGCAGCCATATCTTACCTCTATGACATTAAAAAAAGTCCCTTCAAGCACCTGGTATTGTGCTTAGCTGAATATTCTGTGTAAATTTTGCATAGTCGAAGTATATAAACTTTGTCTATTTTGTATTATACAGACTTAAATACTAAACTGACTATCACTGCAGTAGCAGAAGTATGCTGGCACGCTATCATTCATGCTACAAATTAGGAGTGAAAAAGTCGATTGATAAAAGATAAGTAGGAATCCATAAGAAGCAGAATGAAAGTACCTTTGGCAAAGCAGTTCAGTTTAGGTATAAGGCTAAAAGGGGAACAATGCCAGAGCAATGGACTTCAGTGCTCAGTCAAAGGAAAATACTGGTTGGTATTCCTCCAAGAAAAACAAACCAAAGAGATCCAGATAAACAGCGAAAGTTGAAGATATTGATTCCAACTTCTACATCACCTTACACCCCACCTTCATGAATTTACTGTTTATTTATTGTATGCTGAGGGGGAAAGAATAATTCTGGTATCAATGTTCAGAGCAAAATAGCTATAATGTCTGTCTCATCAGTCTGGACATATCTTAGAAAGATTCACTATTCCAGTACATACTAAAATCTCTGATGCTTTGTCATTGTGCATCTGTTGTTTTGCAGGTGACTTCTGTTCCATAAACTAACTTTAATTCTTTAAAAAAATACATTTTTTAAGTTAATGAATTCAAAAAACTCCCTTGTCCAAATTTTCACATAGTCTAGCAAAAGCTAATTTATTAAAATAGGAGGAAAAGAAAAAGTAGGCCATATAAGCTCTTAAGTAGCATTTAGTGTATTTCAAATACACCTGGTCCTTTTGATGCCAGGGTTCTGACATCTTTATAAGCCATTACTAACCATATGCATTTAATATCAGTAAAATTTCAGCTTCAGGAACATGAATAACAGCCTTTCTACACAGAAACCCTATTTTACAAGACACTTAGAAGCTATGTGAGACCAGATTATAAACATTATTAATCAGAAACCGTGTTCAATTTAGTGTTTTTCCAATGAGCAGTTTAAATTATATTATAGTTGCTCATATTCTACACTGTAACAGAACTGTATTTATTAACTGAAAAACAGTGGAAAAGTACAACTCTAGTCCTCATAGAACTAATCCCCCATCTTTCATCAACAGAATCTACACTTTGGGCCCTCTGTCTGATGTAGTAAATGTAGGTCTAAGGACCTTTTCCCATGTGGGATGCTGTGAAAATCCAGCTTCTAAAAAACCAAAAGGTGCTATTTAATAAACTAAATTCCTTCTGCTCAGTTCTCAGTCCAGATAGAAAACTATTTGACATGGCATCTCACCAGTCTCACGCATGCACAAGAGAAACAAATTGTCAGGGAGGTCATAAAAGAGAGCACACCAAATAAAAAATGCATGCTAGTACACATAGCAGTTTTGTAGCTCTGAAAGCTTCAAAACAATTCTGCTGTAGACACAAGGAACCGGCTTCTGCAGTGATGATTAGCTGCAGCACAGCATGGCAGAGACTTTGAGCCAGACCTAGTAAGAGTCCATTTTAACAGAAAGAAAGGGGGCTGGGGGTGGCTCTATAGCTCAGGAAAAACAGTTCAGCTGGGTTTCCTTTTCTTCAGTTTAATACCAGAAGACAATGCAGAAAACAGGAGTAATGAGATTATTATTTTTTTAAAAGTCAGACAAAAAAACTCTCCCCAGCATAGACAGTAAAGGCAGAGCAGAAACGAATCTACTGGAAAGGTCTTTTCTGAGAAGACTCGCACAATAAATCCCAAGAGCCCCTATAAGCTCAGACATATGACGACTGTGTTGCTGCTCCCAAGATTTGAATGAATGGTGGTGAGGAGTTCAAGTATTAAAAAAAGAAATATATATTAAAGTTTTTTTAAAAGTTAAGAATCTAAAGTAGCCCCTTGTGCACTGATAAATGCACTTACACAGACTGTAAAAATGTTATTATTCAAACAAGAGTAAAAAAACCTTTCTTTTTTAGACATCAAAACAGCAAATACAACCCAAAACAAAAGGCAGTCAACATACCAGTGTGCCAGTGCCATGAGAAAGCTTATACAGTTCGGAGCTACTTCAAATTCAACCTTGTTGACTGGGATTGGACCAGAATAGGACCACTAAAACATCAATTATCTATCATGTGGTGTTAGGATAATTGATGTTTTAGTGATCCTATTCATGTAGATTATAGAAGACATTAACCTTGCTTCGGCCATAAACAATTTATTATGAAATTGGGATGTTCTTTTCTGCTTCAACCTGCAGCAACAACTTCTGCAAAATGTCAATACATGTTAAATGAATCTGTCCTGGAAGGAACAGCACTGATGAACAGACATCCTCACAGTGAATTACTATACGTAAAACTTCCTTTTCTTCCTTTTGAATTGCTATACATAAGTCTTTCTTTGGGTTTGGGTATTTTGGGAGGGGTGAGGTGGGGGGAAAGCTCAGGAAATTTCAGGATTTTATACCATTTTTGCCACATTTTTGGTAGTACAGTACAATATTGTAATTTCAAATAAAACATGACTCTTCCTTAGTTCCCTAATGACCTAAAATGGTTCCAGTATAATGGTTTTTCAGTGAAGGAAGTTGAAACAAGTTGGCCATGTCAGTCAAATGACTCCTCCACATGAGAAGAGACTAAATAGACTACAGCTTTTCAGCTGGAAATAGATATGACTGAGGGGATGTGGAATAGTAGCTCTAAAAATTTAAATAGCCTGGAAAAGGTGAATAGGAAGTGATTATTCACAATTCAAGAACTAGACAGAGCCAAATGATACTATCAGATTGTAGTTTAAAAAAAGCACTTCTTCACACAAAGCACATTAAAGTGTGTAACTCACCTCCAAAGAACGAGTAGAAATCAAAAGATCTGCCTTCAAGAAAGGAGGAGACACATTCACAAAGGTTACCTCCACCTCTCACGCAGCTCCTGGCTCCAGGAGTATTGAAACTGCGAAACACAAGATGCCAAGAGTGCACCTCTTCCCGTGCCCACTGCCTTTGCTGTTAAGCATCTATTACTGGCTGCTTTTACACAGAAGCCTAGACAGGCCACTGCTCTGACTCAGTATAGCAGATGTTAAATTTTTAATTAAGGTGTCTACCTCCCTTTGCAAGGATATCTATATGCTGGGCTGGACAGGAGAGGGGGAAACAGCCTGGTGTGCTCTGTCTGGACAGTCAGAGAGAGCGGCTGCAGCTGAGCTAGTTACAGGAATGAGGGATGGACAGTCATTTCACACGTCTATTTTTCTTTGGACTACTGTAAAGCGAGTGTCTGTAAGGAAATTTGTCCTTCTGCTGCTTGAAATAAACTCATTGTGAGGGTGAAGAGAGGACATCTCATTCCAAGCCTCTGAATCAGATTCCCTCTGTGACCACGCACATGTGCAAGGGAAATAAAGCAAGCACACCTAGCACCGGCTTTCCACGCAGAGCTGAGCCTGGGGAGTTTGTGGCAGCGATCAACAGATGGCATCCCTGATTTGCATATCGTCAAGATTCACGGCCACAAATTTCAATGATTAAACTATCAGAAAGATGTAACAAGCTTTTTAATTGGGAAAGAGGAAGGGGAGAAGAAACAACCCTACTTGGCCTCCGTGTTCTTGACAGCCTGAATGACACGCTCACACGATAGTTATTTAACAGGATCGTTACTTCTAGAATATAGCTGCTGTTGACTGAAAGCTTGGGGCCGGATCCAAGAACACCTGATGAATACAGAGCACAGCAGAGACAGAGGACAGTCACCACAGCCTGCGGGCACAGTCCTGCCGCTGCCTGACTCGTGTGGCAGCTCAGGGTGCCCTCCTGCTTCTCCATGCTTGGGAATTCTGCGTCTCT
The DNA here is from genome assembly GCF_001431845.1 of Calidris pugnax. Taxonomy (NCBI): domain Eukaryota; kingdom Metazoa; phylum Chordata; class Aves; order Charadriiformes; family Scolopacidae; genus Calidris; species Calidris pugnax. The sequence goes on along the minus strand of NW_015090828.1, from coordinate 3,577,191 downwards.
TCAGGACAATTTTGATGTGTCATACCTGTGCCTTAGCTAAACCCAGGCCCAGAGTCCTCCTGACACTCACCATCAGACCCTGCTTAAAACAGCCCAAGAAGGACTCTCCGGGCAGTGTTGTGGCCGTGCATGGCTTGGTGCCAGTGCATAGACACACTCTTCCTCTCCCCTTTCTCTAGCACCTTTGCTGAGGTGTCACCAGCGCTGAGCGGCTCAGAGCAGTTGCTCACCAAGTCTTCCTGCAAGTGATACTGCTGTTTGCAATTCCCAGCATAACGCTTGGTGCTCTTGCAATTGCACGTTTCAGCTTGTGACACACGACAAGCATCAGATCCCTTCCCACTGGACGGTTATCTGTCTAGCTGGTTGGTCTCAGTACTTTTTTTCCTTTTGAAACACAGACACAAGCTTGTTGAGACATACCAGCCCTACATACTCCAGTCCTCAGCTCTCCAGCACCTTGGCATTCACCAAGGTCAAAAAAATAAACTTATGTTTGGGGATTTCACCTTGCCTAAAGTGCAGTGCCTGGGAGAAGTTTAAAAAGACAGCCTTTGTAACTTTTCTCTGTTCTTCTTCTTCTAGGCTGAAAGATACGTTTCGTCAATGGTTTTAGTCATGTTGGCCGTCTGCTTACACTTGTGTATTTTATCAAGGACAAAAGGCCTGAAATTCTTACGTGGCTAAGGGAGTTTGATTCACAAGTAGCTGAAACACACTTTCAAACAGAAGCGCTTTATAGCATAAAGGACTCAGCACACTTAGGGATGAAAGTCTATCTCTAAAGTGCAATTCTAATTCTATTCTTTATTCAAATTACAGGCTTCATCTTGAGGTTTTTACCTCCTGTTTTTAAACACAAGTTTAAAGCAAAAGCGGAAAGGTAATAAGAAAAGCTCAGAAAGAAATGGAGAGACTCTTAAACATATCAGAGTCATGGGGATATGTGAAGATGAGAAATATTAGATTTGAAGGCTGAGAAGAATTTTTAATTACATGTATTTGAAAAGCTCATTGGTAAAGATCTCTGGTATTGGCAAAGAAGATAAAATAATGTATCACTGTATGATACATATGTATAGGAAATTATGTACATACCGAGCACATAAAATGCATATGTATTTATTACATTATGTATTTTATATTTATTATGTGTGTGACCTAATAGTTGATTCTAAAAAATGTTATAAACTTACTACTGCTATGTTTCTCCAACTATCACAGAACTTACCTTTTTCAATATATGACACATTTAATGCTGTAAGCCTTTGCAAACCATTCTGTATTTTATACCAAATAAGCAATTATAGAATACTGCAGCTCATACTTTGTCCAGGGTATCAAGGAAGGCCTACAAATATACAGACTTAACTTCCTAGTTTTGTTCAGTTGTCTTTATGACTGTTCACAGCACCACTTCATCACCTTAGTGAAGCTCCATTGGAAACTGAGCTTAGTTACTCCAAAGTCTCCTGCTGAATGCAGCACTGAGGACCATCTTGATAGGTATGGCAATTACGTGGCACTCAAGAGATTTAACTTCAGTACCTCTAACTGATAAACATTTCATTTTCAAAAAAAAATTCCTTCATTTCCATTTGAGCCTTGATTTCCTCACTGTAAAATGCACAGGACATATATTATATATGCATAAAACAACTAATTGCATAGTAAGTCATCTTAACTCACCTGACAAAGTAACAACACTTAGATAACTTGCATGATGTTGTATTCCAAATCTGCACTTCTGCCCTAACTAACACACACCCTGGCTTGTAACACAAGCAAGTTTAGCTCAGTAAGTCTCATGCTAGTCATTAACCTGATGGGTAAGAGATGTAATTGTCATCTACTGTAATGCAAGCAAAGCATGCAAAAAATAATATGTGCAAAGAGACGACGTTCATGAAAATTTACAGAGAAGAAGAACATTTCACTGACATTTTGCAACACCAAGTCTCACATAGTTCACTTTCCTAAACAAGGAACACTTACTTTTATCAGAAAAGCACTGGAATCCCTGACAGTGTATCAACCACTTCTGGAGATGCAGCTCTGTGTGCATGGTCACCATTACCACCCTGCATTTGCAGCTGCTGAAAGAAGCAGGGGCCACTAGACCAGCTTTTCCCTCCCAACATTCTCATGCTGTCTTTGTCAGGAGAACTAAATGTTTATTGCAAAAGAGGATATAAACTGCCTGCCCTCCCTGACATTTATTGAACCAATAGTCAACATTAAATTTCCTCTCTGGCATCCTAGAGTGAGATAAATAGGGATTTAAATGGCAGCAGAGCAGCAGAGGAACAGTGGATTTTTATTTATGCATTCATTCTCCTAGAGCTAAGAATGAAGATGTACCAGAAAACAACATGCACAATGAAAAGTTAACATTGCCATCAAACTACAGGATTTCTAAAAGGAAAGGGGTAAATCAGTCTTTCTCTTAAGAGCTGAACCTCACTTGATAATCCCTAATAAAATTTGCCTAGCAGAGAGGTGTTAAATAACAGAATTTTATTCAACTAATGAACTTGAGCAAGAAAAAGGTGGCCTTGTTAGCAGCAACTTCAAAGAAATATGAAGAAACAATTCAAAACAGAGACAGCTTATATTTATCTTAATGTCACAGAAATAGCCCCAACTCTGTTCATCAGGGTTTCCCCTCACCCCCCGAATTATCAAGCCCATTTTTCTCAACTCCCAGCTACATCAGCAACCCCAGAGCTTTCATCTACACAAACCTCCCTGTTAGCAAAAATATGTCTGACCAGGACCAAGGACCTTCTCCTCTTGAAATCCACTCACAGAAACCAGGTGCCCTCAGGAGTTTCTGCTTCCTATATAGAAATACACCCTAGATCTGTAACTTCTTAAGTCCTTTGACCACACTCTCCTTTTTTCTACCATGCAATAATTAGATAGATTTTTTCACTGGAGCTGTGTTACCTTAGTCATTTTTAAAAAAAATAATGTTATACAATACTCATTAAAATTGTTTTAAGTTAAAGAGTAAGGAAAATCAACCAAGGTTTTGAGGCAATAGTCAATTAACAATAACACATACTGCACAATGTGAAAACATGTATGTAACTAAACCATTTGTTGAAATATATCACAGAATCTGGGTGTATAATTTACAGTAAGAAGTGAGCAACTAAAAAAGACATTTTTTACTGAGTACCTGAGTGCAAGATATGAATATTTTTAATCTATCTGCCACACATACGGAAATGAAAGATTTATTCTCCAGTTTTGCATCCCTGGAAAATAATCATTTTATTCTTGTTTTCCATTTATAACTTTGCCAAAAGATACTTCTCTTTCAGCTTCTGACACAAATACATGGTGATAGGTATGTCTCTCCAATCAGCAGGTTGATTGTAAGAAAACATGCAGCTCTGGGAAAAATAATGTGTTTTAAGAGTCACTGTTATGCTAAGAATCTCCAGACTATCATAATAATTCATCATTTATAGCATGTTTCTAAGCCTTGAATCTTTAGAAAAAAAATAATAGGGGAAGTTATAATCTTCTCAGCCTCTCAGTCACCTACAAACTACCCCATTAGACTGCTCCCTCTGAGGGCTACCCAGTCCTACTGACATCCACATTGCAGAGCCCACCACTTCCTCACTGTGCCTCCTGCAAAGGCTCTTCAAAGTAGGACACACCTGGCCTTATCCCTGGCATACCATGGTGGTTGTGAAGCACAGACACATTAACAGCTCGAAGCCAGTGACCAGCTTGCTCTCTCTGCCTCAGCCAACTCCTCAAAACTCCCTGCCATCACGCAAATCTGAAAAGTGGGTAGGATATGACTGTGGGTGGGTGGGGATGGAACAGGACATATGGGTCTCCTGGTGTCCACATCTGAGGATTGATCCAGGATAGTCCAAGTCAGTCTGAGTTACATCTCTTGTATATGCTTAAGGACCAGACTGGGGAGAATCTGGAACCAAAAATGAGATATCTCTCTGTGGGTGCCATGATGCTGCTTGTCATCTGGGTTTTAACTGTACAGGAGCTGAGAGAACACAAGACTCAATATTCTCAACTTTTTTAGCGGAGGATGTCAAAGCTGCCCAAGTAACTCACTTAGTTATATCAAAATGAATGGGATGTTGAAGTACTACAGTCAACTTAAGTAATCTCAGCATTCAGCTCTACCATTGCCGGAGAAAGTGGGTCCACAGAAGCTGCTCCCCACAAGTATTTTCCCAGAGAGTACCCAAATAAAGAGGATCTTTCCAATGGCATCTGTTTGTAGGTGGGAGTTACCTCTACAAAAACTGTTACAGATGTCAGGGGGAATGCGAACATGCTTCAACATGGTTGCTTTCCTTTGGGTTTTCTTGTTCATTTAAATCACTACCATCTGAACACAAGCACGGCAACCACAACTTTATTGATCTGGGACCAAATGAGACCACAAAATGAAAGATTCTCCTTCTCCCATACATTTTAAAATCCAGTTGGTGCAAGCCATCACCCTCCCCATCCAGACTTCTTTTCTCATTATTGACAGCATTCCCCCTTTTCTTTGACTTCAACACGAGTGTTTTTGAACTTGTCGGTTTTTTTCATTTGCAGCCTAAGACAGATCTGAAATCAAAACCATGATTTCACTTAAACGTGACCATATTAATTCCACTGGATGATTACTTCAATCTTGATTGCTTTCAAGCATCATTGTCTAATTGAATTTGAATCAAAAGGAAATAGGAGTACCTAATACCTTCTTTCTGATTCAAGGAACATTACCCATCAGAATATGATTGGCTTCAAGGCATATTTTCTAAAATTAGTAAATATTTCTGAGTTGCTGATACGCATTACACTAATAGAGGTCCCTGGTTACTTTAGCTGGTGGATGTATAATATTTTTCATTCAAATAATTTTTAAGAATTGCTGACACACACTAATTCTCATGCTCTGTATTCATTATGGATTATGCTTATTTAAAAAGTATTCCATAAAAACACAAGCATTATACTGGTTATTTTCTATGGAACCTGCCTTCCCCAATGAATAGCAATGGGCAGTAATCAACTCAGAATACTGCTACTGTAAATTCTTTTTTGACTGTAAAATATTCATCCAATACAAAGAAGTTATGAAGTGCTCTTTCTAGTGAAGAAAGCTTTTAACTCTCTACTAGTGAAATGGAAAACGATGGAGGACAAATGAAATTGCAGAGATTTTATTATTATTATTATGGTATTATTAGTCATTTAAAGATAAAATCTAATTTTTAAATTCTAATTCTAAGAGTAGCTCTAAGTGGCCTGTATAGTAATATCCATAAAGGGGCTACTCTGCCTGCCATGGGCTGGCATGCAGCCATCCCCCTTCTCAAACTACAGCCCTGCATTCTTGCATAAGGAAATGATCATTGACTTGGAATTAGTATCTCTGCTCTGACAGTTCCTCATTCTAGGTAGAGCAGCATTTTTATATCTTCAAAACACAATCAGGTCACAACTTAATTCTGTGTCTTGGTATAATGAGATATTTTTCAGTATTTTCAGTATATTCTGTACCTAAACTAAGTCTTGTTAAAGCCAACAGAAAGGTTCATTCAATCGTTAATGAGTTTGTATCACATGCTTCAAAAATATTTGCAGGTATAGACTGTCATAGCTAAAGCCAGATAATGTTTCTCAAGTGAAACGGAATCTTGATGAAAATTAAAGAAATACCAGTGTTTGTACAGATAAATGAGACCTGCTCAGATTTTGACACATTATACATTTTCAGTATGCTGTACTAATCAATACCAGCTAATTAGTATAGTGAAAAGAGCCAAGTTCACCTAAGGAGAAACAGTTCTTCTCTTGCTAAAATTTATATAAAATATAAAAACAGTCTGAAAAAAAAAAACCAAAACCTGTTTTGAGCTTTATAAATATTGAGATGGAATTGAAAAAGCACAGATATTATTGTCATTCTACATATGATGATGAATGAAGCTATTAAAGATGTTTTTGTCTAAATACAAGAAGCTATCCAATGGGCATTTGAACTGATTACTCATAGCATAAGCAAACATTTTTCTATTTTCCACAACCAATAATACACAGAATCCACATAATTTTTATTTATACCCATGGCTGTTATTTGTCCAAATGCTTATTGCATAAATGATTTGCCCAAACACTTCTGTGAAAAAAAACATCCACCACAAACAAAACAAAACACCGTCCCTCAGCTAAAGACTAAGTCTCTGAGATAGTCTAGAAAAGTGGAACTATTTTCTCCATAATCAAAAGGCAAAGACAAATCTAACCCAGTTTACTTCCATGCCTGTCAATATTTTTCACCAGAAAGTGTTCCGAGTCAGAACTAGTCTCAAAAAAGAAAAAAAAAAAGGAAAAGAAAAAAAGAAAATCAAATCCAAAACAAACAAAAAGCCCCAACTACAAATACAGGATCCCATTCAAAATTACAAGATGAAAGTAAAAAGCTTTACATGCCACTCTTAGTCAGCAAAGGTAATAGGACTGGGTAGTTCTATTTTGAGATCAATTTCATATATTTATAATCTTCATAATGGAGTAATAAGAGGAGGCATAAGGTGAAGAAAAGACAACCTATTGAAAAATGTGGTGCATGCGACAGAAATGTGACAGCTAGTGCTCAAAGAGAAAAGTGTGAGCAGATAGGGAAATCAGCCACATTTTCTGCAGTGTGTTAAAAATAGCCAGGTGGAACATGCCAGATTTTTAATATATACTTTCTCATCTGATGCATGTTCACTCAGCAGTCACTTCAAACCACCCTCCACTAGATATTTACAACAGTGTTGATTTTTTTCCAGGACTTTTCTGTTATTAACATTACCCACCCCTAAAAAAATCCTTAACCAAAAAAAGGGTAAAAAATTGAAGCGAGAGGCAATCATAGCACTGCATTATGCTGCTCAGACTCCCAGTGAAAAGTCTAGGAAATTTACCAGCTATAAAACCTGCTTTTCCAGGCTTCTCCTAATCATTTAAAAGCCTCATTTAAAGGGATTACCCTTTAAAATTTCCCTGATTTCTTTATAGCGTAACTTTTTCCCTTTGTTTAGTCTTAGTGTATAAATCCAATTTTACTTAGGTATATACACTGCATCTATTACTGACTGCTATGCTGCAGACATTACTGTGCTGCACTTTAAAGTTCAATCAAGGGAGCATATTTGGATACAAGAATGTGTTTCATATAATTGGCATTAATCTAGAGAAAAAGGTACCTCTTGTACGTACACTGTACAACCATGCATCAGCCAAATACCTGTAAACATTACCATCTAATGAAAACTAGTTTATGCATTTATTTTTAAGCCCTAGTATTTCTGTGACACAAATCTTCATGTGTAAGTCAAATTTTCCTGCACATGAGTGATTTTTGTAGCTTTATAATGGAAGCTATGTAAATACTGATCTCCTTGAAGATATTCCAATAAAGTCCTTCTATTTTAACCTGCATGTCATGTCCTTCTTCAGCTTTCAGCTTATTTCTTCTCTAACCTATTATGAATTCCTGTAGCAATTAAAGTTATGAAAAAAATATCTACATTGGCCACAAGATTCGCACATATTTTGCCACAGACAAGACATGTATGCATCATCTTCCAAAATATTTGCATATAAATAAAATCTTTGAAGATAAAGACTTATACGTGGCAGCAGAATTTAAAAGGTGTCCCGCTTCTATTAAGTCAAAATGAGAATTTCCCACCACTGCTGTAACTGCACCGATCATTTACCAGTTTGTTAATTTTTAAAATCTCTGTCACAGAATGTCCTTTCATTAAAATGCAGGCAATTAAAATAGTTTATTGGAGAAAGTTACTGTGTACCCCAGTGGGAAGCTGCTGCTATTTTACATTTGTTTATTCTGCAAAAATTAAATACTTATGCTAAAATCACGAAGGTGACTTGGAGACCTAAACATTCCTTTAGCTGCTGAGGTCTGACATCCAGTAATACTGATGTTCAGAAACCTCTGGCACCAGAAAACTCAGGAGACCTACACTGATTACAGAAAATGGAAATTTAAGCCTCTAGAGAAACTTTCTGCTAGGGACCACATTTTTTACATTATTTACCTTATTTGCTATTATGGAGAAATTGTTTTGGTGTGCTTCCCAAACATACAGGTATCACAGCAATTTAACACCACCAGAAGCAGAATATGTTCAAAGACAGAGTTGCTACTCGGCAATCAGACAAGGGTCAAACAGGCAGAGAATGCACAACTGCCTTGGGTAATGCCACTGGGAGAATGAGCATCCCAGCAAGAAACACAGGGGAAGGTGACAAAAAATGGGAGAATGAGCATTAAATCCATCCAGCAGGGTTTCAGACCATTCAAAACAAAGACAAGATTCTATGTTACTGTATTTATGCTGTAGGAGAGAGAGGACTCAGTATGTGGGACTGGTGATGCAGTTTGTACCCACAGCTCATTCCCAGACAACAGGAGTATTACATGAAGAAACATCACGTAGCTTGGCTCGTAAGATCTTTTAAATGTCTTGTTCCACATTAATAGCTAATAGCAAACATTCGTTATCTTCTCTTTAAGCAGTTGGTAATTACAGATGGCACATTTTTAACTGCTGCTTTCAAAAGTTGTGAACAGATGCAAAATGCTGCCAGTGCAGTATTAGTTCTGCCCTCCAAATTTACAAATATTCAAATTTTTATCAACAGGGTGCTCATTCCCAAAAGGTACTTGATATCTGGCAGAGACTTACATAACTGATTAAATAAATCTTGAAGTTTTCAGCTTCCTCCAGTTTGTTATCAACTACATTATTCATCAATGTGCTTTAAGGCAAATAATGAAGACAATAAACTATATAGGAATCCAAAAGGTATCTCTCTGTTTCACAAATCTGGTAGAGCCAAGTAATTGTATTAACTTCAGTGGAACTGTACAAGCATTTTAACAGGAGAAAAATCTTACAATTTCAAAATCTCCTGCGGCAGAATGATTTCTGAAAAACTGTTCTGGACGTGACTGAAACAAAGGCAACACCGAAACGTATCTGACAGCCTGACTTTCAAAGCCATCAATTCTACATTTAACTGTAAGATTTAGAGTCTCTGATGGTGAAAAGATCAATATGAAATTACTTGTATGTGCTCACACGCACCCCTACATGCAAACCACTGTTCTGACAACAGGAGTGTGGTCCTTTTACCAATCATTTCCCATTAACCATCATGCTCCCAAGATGCAATTAGCTTAGCATAGCATTCAGGAAACAAAATAATATTTTTATACATACTCCTTTCTACCTGAATGCATGTAACAAATTACATTTTACAATTAGTCACTAGGTGATGAAGTAATTCACAATATTATGCAGTGCCATGTCAGAAACAGGACCTACAGTATTTTGCTTTGAGAGAATATTTTCCACGACAAGCCCTCCTAAGTGAACAATACAGACAGGATGCGCAATGCAATTCAGGACTTTGTTGCTATTGTTACCCCAGAATCATATCAGGCAAAATTTCTGAAGCTGCCCAAGAATGAAAATTACTGCAGAATATTAAGGAGAGATTAGAGCAAACAAAAATTGATACAGAGGTAGCAACAGCTCATGCTGATTCCCATGAAGCTCAGATATAATAGTGCCAGGAAATAACAAACAATAGTCCACTTAGCAAAACACTGTTTTCTTTTTCCAATGTAAAAAATTATCAAGATTAACATTCTTTGTAAACTTTTAATTGAACTCTTCTTGTGAATTTTTGTTCGTGTAAATTATTAATCTTCTACAATTAACTTCAAGTCTTCATTTAAATTCTAGTAGCTAATAAAAAGCTAAAATTCTCCAAAGCATGGAAAGGAGAGGGGAAACTACCTTGACTTAACAGCTTATTTTTGGTTTCACCCATCTTTGGGAAGTTTTAACATAGATGTGTTTTTAACATGCCAAAGTGAGTTTTCTTCAGAATCCCTCTTGGTTTGGAAAACCATTCCCAAATATTAAATCCAATCCTGCTCCAGTGCACAACTACAGTAGAAAAGCATTGTTTCCCAGACCATATTCAAGTGTAATTTCCATTATCTTACGCATAAAAAGTCTCCCAGAATTGCGGGAGATTTCTTTCACCAGGTAGGAACACAAATCCAGACTTTAGCCCTGATTTAGTTTCTAATCCAACACATAAAATATGTCTTATTCTGAAAATAATCTGCATTTCTAATATGAAGGTATATGTTTCGTAGTAACAGTGGGAATTTAGCCATGCAGTTCTGATTTAACCAGCATCTCTACCAGTTGAAATCCCATTGACTTTAAACTGATAAGCACTTTCAGGTCCTGAGTTTGCCGAGTCATCCAAGTATCACCAGAATAACGTTAGCTTGGGCTTTACTTTTATTTCTGAACTTATAGTAACAGGACTTGAGCCCATATCTCAATTACATAAAGCTAAATGCAGCAAATGGAAGTTCTGCACAAGGAAAGTCTGTAGGGATCAAAAGAAAACATAAGTAGAACAAATAGTCAAATGAGTCCTTTTTTGTAATTTTTAACTTAAGGCAAAATTCCATGGCTTTTGTACTAAAGTAGTCTCAGCATATAAATGTTCTAAAATAGGTTAGACCTTAAAGACTACAGCACAACTAAACAGAGCTTCTTTATCTTCATCAAACAGAGCTTCAATATCTTCATCAACAACACAAACAGTGGCATCGAGCGCACCTTCAGCAAGTTTGCAGATGACAGCAAGCTCAGTAGTGCAGTTGACACACCTGAGGAATGGGATGTGATTCAAAGGGACCTGGACAAGCTCCACAAAAGGGCCTGTGTGAACCTCATGAGGTTCAACCAAGCCAAGTGCAGGATCCTGCACTTGGGTCGGGGCAACCCCAGGTATCAATACAAACTGGGAGATGAAGGGATTGAGAGCAGCCCTGAGGAGAAGGACTTGGGGATACTGGTGGGTGAAAAGCTGAATGTGAGCTGACAATACGTGCTGGCAGCCCAGAAAGCCAACCACATCCTGGGCTGCACCAAAAGAAGTGTGGCCACCAGGCCAAGGGAGGTGACTCTGCATCTCTGCTCTGGGGAGACCCTACCTGGAGTACTGCACCCAGGCTCTCAAGCCCCCAACTTAAGAAGGACGTGGACCTGCTGGAGCAAAAAAACAAACAAAAAAAAAACCCCAAACCCACAAATACCACAGAAATAATCTGAATAACTTTTAAAAGTCACTGCATGACTAAGCATTTATTTTTTATCAACGGCCATGATTTTATATCTCTCTATAGATTAAAGAACTACAGGAAATTCTGCTGACAAAAAATTATTAGGGAGTGTCAAAAATCTAATAGTGTAACATGATGTTATAAAGGAAATATGACTACAAAGCTTTGTAGTTCATTAAATTTGAGGCATTCCAGAAATGAACAGAAAATGTAATGGTTTTCATGCTTGGACTTAAAACCAGACTTCAAGAAAGAGAATTGCAACAGGCAGTTTAACAGTACTGTAAGAAGTAAAAATACAAACAAAAAAAGGACAATAAAACCCTGAAGCCTATCAATTCTGTGACTGCTTCAAGGATACTTTTTGCAAATCTTTCTTTAATGCACCATCACATGAGTAGTGCATGACATTTGTTGAAAATGGAGTAGGTTACCATTACCCAAACTATTTCTTTAAAGCTAGCTATCAAGGGAGAACACGAAAAGCAAGTTAGATATTCAGTGTCTATATAGGTCAATTTTTAGATGTGTTGATAACACATGGAAGACTGAAATATATGTGATTTATCTCACATATCTCAAAATCATCGAATTTCAATACTGAGAAGCTCCATTATCCTATTTCATATAGCTGTGCACTGCACAACTTTACAGACCATTTTCTAGTATTTTGTCAATTCTAGTTATGAAAGTCTCAAATGAATGGTTTTCTAATATTTCCCTAAAATGACTGTTTCACAACCTAATATATCTCTGCCATAAAGTTTTTTTGCCACACAGTTTAATTTCTCCTTTGCTTGTTTTCATCCTATGGGAATAGCTCTCTGACCTTAACACAGCTCTACATGCACCTACATTTAAACATTACATTAAGATCCTGGCAAAAAGTACTTCTGTATATGCAACAAAATGAGGTAATAAAACAAAGCTAGCTGGGGGGAAAAAAAGCTTGCACTATTAAAGATCAATTCACCAGCACAGATATAGTTCAAGTATATAAAGAGATAAAAATGCTTTTGTATTTAGCCTTGAAGAGTGAAATCCATTTTTTACATCAAAAGACAGTAATGAATTTACTTAATTCCATCAGTACAACAGAATCCATATAAAACACTGGCAAAATGATTTAATTTCTGCTTCAATTCCCTTTGTAAAAGAGAGATAATGCTTCCTTAACCAGAGATTACTATCTGCTTAGATTCACTAGCTATCCATGAGGATAAAAAGTATACAAAGAAATAATATAATCTCTGCATTTCTTTGAGCAGTTGCACAGAATATTCTTATTCACACTTATTTATAAAAACAACAAAATACTGGATTGCAACTTTGCAAGTTCTGTTCCACACTTATGCACTGATAAATAGTGTTCACACAAAACCATGCCATTATCTATTTGATTATTCATTAATTCATTTTTATAGCAAAATTTTTTTGGCTTTTAATTTTAATTATTTTTTTTTCCTTTTAGCAGCACTTGGTGAAGTGCTGTAATATTTTTATTATAGCAATTGAACATTGAAAGTTAAGCAGCAAACATGAAGGAAGAAAAGAAGACAATAGAGAAAGCCATAACAGTAAAAATACATTGCAACTTCATTTCAGGCTTTTGTATTCATGTTGCAGGGAGGAAATCTGTACAACACTCAAATTGCATTTACTTGTGTGCTTAAATGGAAAATCCAACAGGCTGCTTATTTAACTTTTTTAATATAGTTTTAGGTATGAATAATCATAAAACACATTTTTGTAAAGAAAGTCTTCTGTCTTTACACAAGTTTCTTTTTGGGTATTTGGAACTTCATTTTCTGTTTCTGGAAATGCAATGCAAATATTTGCCTGCAAACAAATTAGCCACAAATGTTCCTAAATTTGGACTAAATATTAGAGCTATGAGTAATTCTCTGGCTGTACTATCAGCCAACATTCAGATAATCTACAGTCACATTAACTTAGATTTGGAATCCAACTCTTTCAACTTCAGAACAAGTGAATGACTGCAGCTATTTATTCCCAACACCAATTTATCTTTGTGAAATACACAGGAACATTTTCTATTGGAGGAGAAAAATCCCAAATTGATTTATCAAATAAAGAATATCCTGGGTGCAGGTAAACATACTGAAATGGACAGAGCTCTAGAAAATGGATAACTGCCATCACTGTACCTAGACACATTAAAGTCAGCAAATCTAAATCAACATGCAGATACACTAATATACAAACATACAGGAATAAGTGAAGTGGAAGGTTCATATTCAGTGAGCTAAGTACAGATCATAAAAATACAAGCTTGAAATCACTTATGCTGCATTATGATGATTAATGATTTTGGCCCTTTGCTACAGTATTGCAGCAGCCCTGAGAAATGGCGCAATTACTTCTTTTGAAGAATGAAGTTAAAAAGACTTGCTACTAAAGGGCAGTGCATACAGTCTGGTGGTTAATTAAGACTCTTAGTGAACAGTTTCGTTACCTTTCTAAATCCCATTCTTACTCTCATCAATTTTCCAACATGTCCGTTGTTACAAAGTAAATTACAATTAATAAATTAACTAACCCGCATTAATTAAAAATTGTTGTCATTTAAAATTTTCAGTCACCTCAAACCAGCCCTCCCAATCTTCAAATACTCAAACTTTAAAAAAAATGTGAAAATCGCATAGAAAAGATTGTGTAGGTTTCTTAATTCTCCCTTTGCCAGTGACTATAGATTTCTCCAGTCTTGCTGGCACGACTTTCATAATTTATTTTTCAGCCTAATAGACTTTGCTATTTATTTTATAGTCTGCTAGCTCACACTCTTCAAAAGCTCTCCCTATTACTCTCTCTCCTATCTACCAAACACAAAGGCTGTGGTAAGTCTCAGGGCAAAAAAGTCTAAATTGCATTTCAAATTCAAATTCAACAGTCTGCACTATATGTAAGTGAATACAAACAATTCTACAAACCCAATGTAAACACCCAATGTAGCAAGGGATGTCTTCTATATTAATGTAGAATTATTGCACATACAAAATATTTAGTTTTTAAATAATCATTAGGGCTCTAGCAGATGGTCCCTTTAACCATCAACTTGTTATACACTGCCTTTGGCACCATAAGTTTACATAAGTAATACGTTAAAGATTATGTAATGTCACCACCTAAGAGTTACAAAAAGGAAGGTTGGATCAATCGTTATTTGTGAAAGTCAGCACTATATTAAACTACTGGCTCAGCATTTTTAAAGACCGTGCAGAAATGGATGAAGGCACAACAGAAAAGCACATCTTTGAAAGCACTTAAGCTCAGTATGGGAGAAGGCAGAGGGAAGCATTCACAGAATCTTCCCTCCTCTCTATTTTTTTCTAAACTGTCTTCAGCAAGATGCCAGCCCTTTTACATTTTCTGAATAGTGCTAAATGCACACAATGAACACCTGAATTCGGATTACTAACAAGCTAACTCCTCTTTTTTTTTTTTTTAAAAACAAATACAGACACAAACTTTAAAAAGCAATAATAAGCAAAAGGTTATTTTAGAGATCAAGTGCTAAGTAACCATGTTAAATAAAACCCAAAATACCCAGCCAAAACCTTCTAATTTTACTGAACTGCTGAACATTAATCATATTATTAGACTAATTATTGGAAAGTCATTTTCTTCAGAAACGTCTGTCTGAAAGCTCATTATAGTATTTTAGTCCCCTCAGACAGAATTTTTGTTGTGTGTCTTTTTGCTTGGTTACTTAGGTTGCTTACAGGTAAAATTTGTTTTAAAAGTTTGCAGAAAACTCACTCAGTCACAGCCACCAAAACACAGAAAAAACTTACTTTTACTTCACAAGAAAGGAGAAGAGGGAATGGAAGAAGAGCTTAATTTTCTTCCATTCTTTTTCTGTCAAAATTATTTTACATTAATTTAACAGCAATGGGAGAGTGAAAAATAGAATGCACCAAATATACCCAAACCCAGCAATTCCCAAAAGGTTATAGAACGATGAACAAAGCCATAAGGAGAGAGGTCATATTCTCAGCTGCACAGTCCAGTTGAAATCACTTTTATTATACTACACAAGTATCATGGAATGAACACAACTTTTGGAGTATTTGGTGGCAGACTGTACGTTGTGTCTTCCCTCTGCCACAATGCTGACGTCACATGTCAGATCTGGTGAGAATTCATCACAAACTACTCAACAAAGCTAGTCTCCTCCAGCTATCACAAAGAAATATCTACCAATTTCCACAAGCTGAAGCCATTCTATCCCTAGCAAACTTCAAAACAAGTTGTTCCATCATTTAAATGATGATTAAGTTGATGTGTCCTTTTGATTTACTTTTGTTCAGTCAAGCCTGTAAAACATGCTTGCAGCCTCGTATAAATGTTACCTAAATAGACGTTATTATTCAAACTATGTATGTTATACCAGACTTCTGATTAGTAAAATTCAATCTAAACAATACAAGTTAATTTCACTTCTTTAGTTCAGATTCCTCTAGTGCTGGAGAAGTAATGTAGATTTTTCTTCCACAATCATTTCAACAGACAACATTTTCTGATTGATGGAGCATTTTGAAAAGATAGTTAAATTTTTTTTTAAAGCATGAAATTATGCAATTCCTTGAATAAAACTTCAGACTAAAAGTATTAACTTATACAGGAAAATATACACATTTAGCTGCATTGGATTATACATATATTAAACTGGTCAGTCCTAGCTGAAGTTATTTTCCATCAGAAGATGCTACTGTAGTAAAATTGTTCAACTTTAATGATTACTTAAAAACTAGCAGGTTCCCTTGCCTCACACTTTCTCATATCAGTCAGACTGTTAATCTAAAATATCAGGAAGATATGTTTTTCACATTGTATTTCACTATAATATTTCAATGTAATGAAGAATTAGTATTTCTGCAATGGCATTCTGATGTTCTGAAATATCTTTAAAAACTTGAGGATTGACCCATTTTGAAACTATACATATACTGAAACAGCAGAATTTGCAAAATCTGAAACTCTTACTCTCCACCAGTTCTCTGGGACTATCTCACCCAGGTTCAGAGGGCAGCAATCTACAGTTCACCACTGGATGTTGACTATGGCTTGTCGTGGGCAAACTATCCTAGAGGCTGGTGCCAGAACTCTTATTTCATTAGCTTCATCATCAACCTGGATGATGACACAGTAGCACCCTCTGCAGATTTGGAGGTGGCACCAAAGTAAAGAGAGTAAAGGTAAACGGAAAGTGGAAAGTTCTTCACATAATGGTAGAGGCCAGGACTGGCCATGTAGTACCTCTCCTGAAAAAAACCTTGGCTTTATGGTGGGTGACAGGCTGAACAGCTAAGTCAATACAATCATTACATGCAGGCAAAAGAAGATCAAGAGACCCTTAATACAGTAATAAAGAGCCAGAGATTACAAGGAAAAAGCATACATGGAATTTGGGTTACCTAATTAGGAAGAATTCAATTTCAGATGTGAAGCAAAATATTTGAAAAAAAATTAAATCTATTATATTTTAAGATGTGGACAAAGGTGTTTGCTTCTGCTCTGGCTCCTCTTTCTCCATCAGGTGCTCTGTGAAGCACCAAATGTGTTGTGTCTCACCCAGCACAGTGGCAGCCATGGAGCTGTGCAGACCTATTGAGGCTGGACTGTATTTGCTCCTGCAAACTCAATGCACTTTATTAAATTTAATGTCAAGTTTCACTACACTCTCAAAACATGATTTGGGAAAATTATCATATTTTGAAATAAAAGGCTACAAGACTGGAAGGCAGAGAGCAATTATAATCTTACTGTCAATGACTGTAGTTAATATCAATACTTCAGTATTACTGACTTAATCCCTGCCCACTGGTTTGATAATACAAAATCATTTGTATTGATATTCCTCTCTCAAGACTGTCCACAGATATGCTAAGCTGTCAGCACTGCATTCAAATCAGGTTAATGTCTGTTCTTAGTTTCAGGCTTAATGCACAGCTGAAGCTATTGTCAAGCCTCCAAAAAATCTCAGTGGCAGTTCTTAGAGATCTAGGTAATGTCCTAGGGTAACATTAAGATACTACAAGGAGCACCGGCCCAGCATCTGCCTTGGAGTGATGAGGCAAAATCATGTTATAAGCACAAGCAGGAGTCATAGTTGTAAGAGGAAAGAGGTAAAAAGGTAAACAAAAATCTCCTATTCCTCAAAATCAGACTTCCAGAGGAAAACACTCTATAGAGACTAAAAAGGTGTCCTGGGAATATACACCAGAAGACAAGTTCACCTGTAAAGTATACACCCTATGTCTTGAACCAAAGCCTCAGGTTTTCTGATAGGAAGGAAAAGTG
Organism: Calidris pugnax; assembly: GCF_001431845.1. NCBI lineage: Eukaryota > Metazoa > Chordata > Aves > Charadriiformes > Scolopacidae > Calidris > Calidris pugnax. The sequence goes on along the minus strand of NW_015090828.1, from coordinate 3,559,649 downwards.
AACTCCTGGGAAATGATGTGGGAAAGGAGAAAACTTTATGGAAGACAAAAGGGTGTCCTGAAAAAGGGCCAAGAGCACAGGGCATCATTAAAAGTAGGCCTGAAAACATTTAATGGAATTACTGTAGCTGTGTAACAGAAATAAAGGGCAGTTTCAGAGTGTAAAAGATGAGAGCTAGATGACAAAATTAGAAGTTGGATGTCTGCAGTCCATGAAAGACTAAGAAATATCTGAAAAAACACCTGTGGAGAGAAGGGTGAGCAGATGGGGCAATATCTAAAGATGATATTCAATGGCAGCATGAATGAAAGTGTTGTTCCTCTAGGTGTACTTAGGACATGGAGAAAGTGATTACCCAAATAAAAAAACCCTGAAGAATGGGTAATTTACATTGATACACAGTACAAAACTATGAAAATCAAAGAAGCTGCAAGTTGGTTTCTTTGGGTTTGGGCAGCTATGGGTTGGGACAGCACTGGGCATCAGCCAGCCACAGCATGCAGAATGGTAACCCCACTGTCCTGAATAATGAACCCTGTAAGACAACATCAGCATTGGACTGATCCTCATTTCTGGGAAATACTGACTGATCCATTTTCCAAAGACAGCTGAACTCAGCTTGCAGAGCAGCCAGCAGTGGCTGGGGGGGAAGCAGGAGGCACTCTGTAATACTAAAACTGCCAGCCGTTTTGGCCATTGACTGCTAGAAAAGGGCAGGCATTAGAAGGAACAATTAAAGTAAGGAACCCTTGTATTAGGGAAAATTGATTGAATTGATTTTTTGTAATAGATGAAAATCATTGGGAAGTTTTGGTGATGTGTTTCAACACCTCGTGAGAATCCTACCTCGCAAAAAGGGAATCAAGGGCAAGCTCATGAAACACACCGAACAGCACAGCAGTGAGCTCCAAGCTAGTGCAGTCAGAGAGACCCCAGCTCAGTAACACGAGAATAATCCCACCTGGAAAGTGCAATTGCAACGCTTCCAGCCCAAAACTGTCCCAACAAGCTACTTGGGGCCATCTACAGTGCCATTCACTCTACAGTAGGCACACACCATGGCTTGCTGCTAGGTCAAGGTAGAGAAGTTGACTAGATGATATGTCCAAAATAACTCAAATGTAATAGAGAAATTAAATTTTCCAGAAATGCAGGTATGTCAGAATGAGAAAGCAGGCCAGTCTGGGTTGGGATTTAATCTGAAAGCAAAACATTAGAATGGTTCTGTTACAAGAGATCCAAACTCAAATCTAATCTTCCCACTCACCCCAAATGCAGGTAGGTAAAAATTCCCAGCCTGTGATACCCAAAGGCCATGCTCACTTTCTGGGATGTTGGTATTTCCATTAGAAACACTCTCATCTAGCATAGCCCAAGAACGTAATGTAAGACAATGCTATCTCATGGCCTTAACTCGTTTGGTCTTTTCCGTATGTAGCACAATTCTACCAACAGAAATTGTCATAAATTACATGGTATTTTACCTATTACCACCATAACTGTTCTCAGTTACACCAAGCTATATTTGCTGTATTCTTTCCAAGAACCAGATTTCAAAGAGTGGTTAACATTCCATTCAGTCTCAATAATTACTACAAGGTAAAACACGGCATTTTGTCACTTCCTAGCTTGACTTCACTGGAAATAATATAGTCCTTTAGCCTCCAGGCAGTAATTGCCCTTACCCAGGGATAATTCTGTAAATATAGATTGCCTCTGCAGCCATGAAACTGCTTTTGCATCCAGCCCTGAATGCAGTTGTACAATTATAAATTAAATCTCAACATTTTTTTATGTTACACATCCTTGATTTATCTGACCAATGCCCCTCTGTCAAAGCTCTGAGGAGCTAATGAGCCATGGAGAACATTTTAGCTTAGGCTGCTTTCAAATTTCACGAAGTTAGGTAACGTAAATGAAGAGTGCACATGTGCTGAGCCTTCCAAAGTCCTGATAAGGTGTTAATAGACCTTAGCAAATTCTGATTATGGCTGTTTTATTATGTATATAGTTGCGTTTTCTACAGATAGCAATGTTGGTAAATGAAATGCCAAAAGAGCGATGTTTGAGTCTGTTCACCTGAGTGAGCAATGATAAGTAATAAAGGGCAACAAACAGAATCTCCATATTTTTTTCCCCAGAGTTCACTGGGCCAAAGCAAATTTGTAGTTGTTTAAGATTTCTATTCTATTTCTAACAAGTATATGCCACTTTTTAGGAGGCAAAAGTATATTAAATACAGTATTTTATTATCTAAATTCTTCAAGCACTTTACCTGAAAGTCCAGGTGCCACCTTTAATCATAAAACAGCACACACTAAGCAAATTCTTTTGCCAAAATCTCTTACATTCTTTGTTATTACATCGTATTAAGAAACTGCTGACTCAACAACAGCTATTTTGCTGTAGAAAGGATAAATTCCTAAATGGGCACAGATGTGTCAGGCAGAAAATATTAGCAAAATACTTTTCAGTGATGATATACATGCAAAGACAGAAGTAAATGCATTCTTATTAAATAGTCCTGTTCATCCTAAGGAACACAAGCTATGTGAAACATCAAGGTACCTGCCTGTACAGACTTTTTCACAAGCAGGACAAGCCACATGATTGCTTCTAGCATTTTATTCTGCCCTATGTGACCCTGGGAAGTCAGTCTGTGTTCTCTGCACCTCTGTAATGACACTGGGAAACAGAGATGCGAACTGTTGAACAGCTCTACGTCTACAGACAAAAAGTTCTACACACACAAAAAAAGGAGTTATTTTTAGCTCTTCTGCACATGAGCTGAATGTTGGGTGACAGCAGTGTAGCTGAGCCAAGAGAAGTGGATCTTCACTGATGAGAGAGAAGTGGCAATGTGGTGATTGACAGAGGTATGTGGGACATGCCAAAACCATTACAGAAGTTAACGCAAGATGTCCTGCAAAGCACATACAGTGGGGCTTGTAACAACAGCAAGGAAGAAAACAATGATATATAAACTTAATCAAAATCGGCAAGGCTCTCATTAGAAAGAAACTAAGGTGGCAGCAAAACGGGTGAGAGAGGAAATACAACACAGATTATTTGTCCAACATCATGCAGCAGGTAAGTAAATAGAAACAGAGCCTAGACCTTATGAATCTAGAACAGGAGTTTTCACAGAGCCAGTAAATCAACATAAAAACAACAGACATACACATACACAAAACAAGTTTCCATCTGAGAAGTGAAAAGTCTTTTATGACCCATCAAGAACAAACAAATTGGGAAAAAAGTCACATCTTAATGTAGCTAATCTCTCAAAAAACCTGACTGGTTTCTTTTTTCCACAGTGATTCCAACATTTTCTAGTGAGAGGGAAAAGGCCCTCAGGTATGTCCAGTTTCTGTTTCTTCTGTTCTAGCACCTCCAACACTTACTGGTAATACCTAGGTTTAATTAAAGCATGAGGCTTAATGAATGTTTAGCAAAATGTAATACTTAAATAGTGTCATTCAAGGACAACTTTGTTTTCCAAGGTGGCAATCAGCATTACTCCAATCAAAATAAAATCAATAAAGTGGAACTCAGCAAATCAGACGCAGCATTAATAATTGCAACACTAGTGATCCCGTGTTAACCATGAAAAACAATCAGCAATTGTCAACTCATCTTATGGGAATGAATCTGGATAAAGCCCCTTCTTTGCCATCTCTATATAGCAAATCATTACTTGTTATACTTTTGGAACATATGGAGTACATTCACTTATCCTTCACAAAGGAGTGCAAGAAGAAAATACAGATGATGTCAGACCACATTCCCCCAATTCCCTCTATTCTTAATTTGTGATGACAATTTCCCATGGAAGGGGACAGAAACCTGCAAAATATGTATATTTGCTGGGGAGATGTTTGGGGGGGAAGGGAGGAGGCGCTGTGAGCACTTTTTTCTTTTAGTCATTTCAGCAAACAGCTGTCATCTCCCAGGTCAGTCATTGGGCTGCTCCATTCTGGTACTATTTGTAGTCACTCCTGCCTCTGCAGATAATGCGATGGCTGCAGAATGTGGCAGAGGAATGTGAACTGAATCCTAAGCAGGATATAGCTGTTGCTAAAGCTTATGAACAATACAGATTATGGGTGCTGAGAAGAATATAATTAGCACCAACACACCTTTGTCTTCCAGCTGTCCATCAGACCACATGCCTTTTTTTTTTTTCTTAAATGAGGCACCGGTTTTAAATCGGTTTATTACTGTAGGACTATTGAGAGAATTACTCCACATGACACAATTTTCAAGCTTCACAGTGTTGACTTTCTATACAGCACACTTTCCTTCACAACTTTATTCATGATGTTCTAGTTAAATCTCTGACAGCATTTCTTTCAGAAACTTTTTTATTGAGGACTTATAAAAATCATAAAGATATGCTCTGGGCAGAAACTCAGCACATAAAGGCTCAGCGAGGGAACACTCACACCACTTAAAGTGAATTTGGTATTTGTAAAGGTAGTATGAACAGAATAAGCCTCAATACCATCTGTAATTTTATAGTGCCAATGATAACACTAATACAAAATGTCTCCTCTCACTTTTCCTTTTTTTTTTCCTCCCTTCCTTCCTTTTTTAGTTCCCTCTCGTATTATTCCACACTGACAAAGCAAAGCTTTTTCTCTGAGCGGGAAGATAATTCAATATAACTGACAATTCATCACTTGGGCTTTCTGCTGAAAAATCTTCCCATTGAGGAAGGATGCTTTTCCATACTAAAGGGACTTGGCCACAAGTGAGCGCATCAGCTGATTTGCTATCAGTTGTGAGAAGACTCTTAGAGGCCAATTGTTCAAGTCACAGAAGAGGTGTCCTAGAATATCCTACTCCAAGGGCTCTACTCCACTCTATTTTATTAAAAATCTATTCCATCCCTATACACAACTCTATCTGAAAATCTCTTATAAACCAATTTCTTGTATAGCCTCAAATTTTCTTCCTCTACAGAAATATCAAAAGGAGTTTGTTTTCAAGTCGAAGTCACCTCGTCAGCAATACATGCAAACACACATTAGAAGTGGGAAAGGAAAAAAAAAAAGCCCTGAACAATTTGGCTTGAAATGCATGACAGCTACTCTGTGAAGAGTAAACGTACGCACTGCCTGTCCCCTCTCAAAGATAAACTACAACTCTCCCAGCTCCATAAAGATTCCTTCCAAGACCATTTTTTTCCCGTTTTATTTATTTATTTAAAGGAGGTGCTTCTGTAACCAATCATTAGAGAAGACAAGAAAAGGGTTTCTTCCCATAGTTCCAGTTTTTGAGTAGTAGTAATCTTTTTGCTGCATGAACCCAAGTAACTGTAAAGAAAAAGGTTTCTCAAAGTCCCATCCACAACCCCTGGACAGGCCCATGGGTTCCACTTAGGTCCTGCTACCTCATTAACCACTCTTACTTACACAATTTAGCTCCTCTTTACATCCTGCCACAATCTTCCTTTCTTAAAAACCAAACAAACTAAGCCCCCCCCCCCCC